>NW_009945053.1:30003-40594 GCF_000696875.1 Nestor notabilis | reverse complement strand
CAAGGCGGGACGGTGCGTCAGGATGAGGCACTGCCTCGAGGGCTGGCCGCAGGGGGTGGAAATCTGCGTAAGAAGCCGGGAGAGGAGGTACCTGGCCCCTGTGAAGGGTCTTGGCCAAAGGGACACGTCCCGTAACGGCCCTTTGGGATTGATCACACTGTCGGCCTCATCAGAAGTCCCGGTTCACGTCTTTTCTAACTACTGGGTAAAGCCCGGCCATCCTCGAGAAACCCGAAGTTCTCTCATAAGGCAAACCCAACATGTCTCCACAGTGTGGGGTTGAGTCCTCACATTCACAGAGCAAGAGGTTGGTCTTGTGTGGTGACCATACGTTGTGGCCATTTCTTGCGCATCAGCTACAGCATGTGTGAGCTTGGAGACCTTTGTGGAAGACCATCTGTGAAGGTGGAATTCCAGCCCAGAGCTCTGCGAGGTTTGTCGGCAGCTCTCTTGGTTATCCACTTCATTGTTCACCTGAAGTCCAAGGAACCTGGTCAGCTGCCATCCGGGAAGGGTGCAGCAGTGTCGCAGAGTCCCACAGAGTTTCTGCTGCCTAGGGAAGGCAATGGTGTAAAGGAATGTCTGAGTGAAGAACGGCATCCTTTTAAAATATTTGTTGCCCTCTATAGTACCTGCAGTCTTGTGTTTGCCCAGGGAGCGCTGGGATGGAGTGCAGCATTACTCCAAGGGGAGTAGCACTTTTAGCTACCAGAAGGGCCACGGAGGACTTTAAAGTACAGCCAGTACGGTTGCATATCAGTAAAAGCTTTCAACTGCAAGGGTATTGAAGCACTAGTGTAGATAATGAGGGAAGCTGTGGAAACTTTGCCATTAAAAGTTTTCAGAGCAGATTAAAAATTCATTTGGCCATTTTAAAATTGGAGAAATTTAAAATAATATGTATGAACCACCCACTTCTTCTGATATAATGAATTCAGCACAAATTTCTCTAATAAACAATAAACAGTAGCCCATTTGGGTATCTTGGCAAGAAGACATTTCAGTTGGCTAAAATATCACTCAAGAAATCAGTTCCTGGCAAGCAGTCAGTTCTTAAAATCAAGCTTAAGGATTTTTATTACGCAGATTTTATGTACTTGCATAGTAGCTGGATTGACATAAAGTGTAACAGCAGCACTTAAGTAGTCACATTACTGAGTATTGGATTCATAGTCCTGAACAGAGAAGAACACATTTGGAGCTATAACAATCTAATGTGACAACACTCAAACTGTTATGACACTTGAAAAAAATCTATTACAGATATAAAAGTATGTTTAAATAATATCAAAAGCAAGGTGCCAAGTTAATTAGCCAACGAAGTTGCTTTCTGTATAGGGCTTAATAACCCGCAGACTTGCTCTATTAAACTGCCATCTTGCAAACAGACATTTTGAAGCAAAATACAGTTATAACAGTAGCTTTTCTGTCAATAAATACATTTGCCATTAACAATGCCAAATACGTAGTTTTTTAGAAACACAACTTTAGAAGAATCAATGTTTGAGCTTGAGCAGGGTGCCTGTGGAAAGCAGTAAGTTTATTCTTGGTTCATCCCTTTTTATCTATGGCTGGTCAGATTTTGTGTGCTCTGCCACAGGGGCTAATTGGCACTTGGATGAGACTTGAATGGGAGTATTAGCTGCACTCAAGGAAGATGAAAAGCAGCATTTGCTGAAATTAAGCATTTCATAATCAGCATAGCTGCATAGTTAATGCTCAAGAACATTAAAGACCAAGCTGAGGAATACTTTAAGAGGCTGAACTGGGAAAATAGCAGAAGTTATCCAGCTGAATTCAGCAACTGGAGAAAGGGGGTGGTATGAGGCAGGGAGCTCTTGCTAAGCCACCTCCCAGGAGAAATAGTGAATTCTAATAGGAAAAGTTAGCAGTAAAAAAGAATGAGTGCTAGCCTGCTTGCCATCTTGGAAGGTGGATCTTTTTAGACAGAAGCAACTTGTCTGACTTTCAGTCTTCTTGTAGATTCCTTGGGGTATATTGGAGCTTTTAATTAACACATGATATTTACTGAACCAAAGAAACTAGGCTGAATTAACACATTTTTATATTGTATGGACTGCAAACTGGCTTACTGATAGATCTTTAACATGTAGCCAGTGGTCAGGTGCCACTGAACAAGGCTATTGCTAATGAGATGGCTGTAGAATTTCTCTGGCTAAATTTTGAAATAAAATTAGTTTTTTTATCAAAGATCGAAAATACGGATATAAAGGCTTCAGTGACTATGATTTTAGACAACACAGGTTATTAAAAAAAGATAAATCACTCTGAAAATGGGTAAACCTTGAAAGCTGTTGTCCAGGGAGGCTATGAAATCCCAGTCCCTCAAGATTTTCAAACCTGACTGGGACAGAGCCTGGGCAACCTGCGTGTGCTGGTAAATTAGACCAGTTTTGAGCAAGTAGTTGGATATTTTTCAGGCCCTTTTTAACCTCAATTCTATGGTTCTGTAATAAACTGCCCAAATTACTGGTAAGAATTATATGAATAGCGGATTAAACAGTTACATTTAAAAATTTTTATGTTCTAATGCTGCTGCTAGCAAGTGATAAAAAATGCCATGGTTACTTCTGAACTGGAGATTGTTTCGGGGAGGGGTGTTCTTGCACAGCAGGCTCAGTGTAAGTTCTTGGTGCGATGTTGCCAAAAAGAGCTAATGCAAGTCTTGAATATATAAATGAGGAATAGGAAACACAAGAAAGGAAATGATCTTTCTTGTGTACTTAGCATCCATAAAACAACTGACTGGAATACCATGTCCCGACCTGGTGTTGCCTTTTGAGATGGAAAATCAGCTTTGGCATGAGATTTAATGACCTCAGTCAAAGCTTAGCAAAGAAAAAGGTTAGAAGGAACTGAATCACTGTGTGTAGGTCCATGCCTGTGGAAGAGGAGTAACAGTGGAGGGATTTATAGTCTTTAGATTTATAGTCTTATGACATAAGGTGATCCTGTGACTGGAAGTTTAACAAATTAAACCTTGAGTAAGATGTACTATTTGAGCAATAAGGATAGCATAGAGACCAATAACTCATTGTTGTTTGAAATCTTAACAAAAATCAGAAGTCTTTCTAAAAGGCTTGCTTTAATCTAACTTCTAAACAAAAATGGAATGGCAGAGGTATTCAGGAGGTTAGATGAGATAATGATTGTGATCTATTACTCTTATGACTTTTATGACCCTTTAACTTCCCTCAAGGAACTGGTGCTACAATGCCCAGAGAATTATTTCTACAAAGCACAGTGCAATGCAATGTGGGAAAACCCAGCACCACTCTGAATGCATTCACTGGCTGCCAGAACAGCTCATCTCCACTTGTTCTAAGTGTTGCATGGGATGATTCATAGAATCATAGAATCATAGAATGGTTTGGGTTGGAAGGGACCTTAAGGATCATATAGTTCCACCCCCCTTGCCATGGGCAGGGACACCTTCCACTAGACCAGGCTGCTAAAAACCCCATCTAACCTGACTTGGAACACTTCCAGGGATGGGGCAGCCACAATTTCTCTGGGCAACCTGTTCCAGTGCCTCACCACCTTCATAGTGAAGATTTTTTCCTAATATCTAATCTAAATCTCCCCTCTGTCAGGTTAAAGCCATTCCCTCTTTTCCTGTCCCTGCATGCCCCTGTAAAAAAGTCCTCCCCAGATTTCTTGCAGGCCCCCTTTAGGTATTGAAAGGCTTCTCTAAGGTCCCCACTGAGTCTTCTTCAGACTGAACGAGCCCAACTCTCTCAGCCTGTCTTCATAGGAGAGGTGCTCCATCCCTCTGATCATCTTCATGGCCCTTCTCTGGCCTCGCTCCAAACGGTCCACATCCTTCTTATGTTGGGGGCCCCAGAGCTGGATGCAGTACTCCAGGTGGGGTCTCATGAAAGTGGAGTAGAGGCTGAGAATCATCTCCCTCCACCTGCTGCACACACTTCTTTTGATGCAGTCCAGGATACAGTTGGCCTTCTGGACTTTGAGTGCACACTGCTGGGTCATGTTGAACTTCTCAGTTAATTAAAATGCTGCTGCATGACTGGAATACTGTGGTAAAGTCAGTGTTTCACTTCAGTACCAGAGCCACCTCTACCAGAGGTGGAAGCCCTGTTTAACTATGAAGGTGCATGGCAAGCGACTGGTATGGCACAGCTAAAGCTGTGTGTCAGTTATACAGCACTGTTTTATGCCTTTAGCCGTATTCTGGTTATTAGTCATTGGACTAAATATCTTGTCAGCACTAAATTTCACCTTGGGTACTTACATTTGGGTTCTCACCTAGGTGTCCTGTGAAATTTCACTTTGCTGCAGGACTTCTCACATCCAGCTTTACGTTGGAAAATTTGTTGTTCAGCTACTCTATTTCACCCTGAGGGTACAAAATACATAATTTTTAGTAAGATATATCTTATTTATGCCCTTTTTTTGTGAAATGCAACACATTACTCCACTGTTCCCGTATCAACTTGATGGTTCTGGGGAATGCCACTGACTCAATTTGCAGGATGATCAGCTCTATCAGTCATTCCCCCATTAAATATAGTTTGGTTATGTTTGCGTATTGTGTGGAACGCCAGGTTATTTCAGAGGAGATTCCAGGTTCAGAGAACTGCCAATACCCTAGATCACCTTCTAGGACCGATTCAGAACATGCATTCAGCCTTTTCTCATTTTTATGCTTCATTTGTACCTTGGACTTCAGCACAACTAAAAGCAGAGATTGCGGTAGTGTTGTAATATGGGCTGTGAATTCTCAGAAGACTGAGAATTTTTGTCATCATTCAGATGTACTTTTTGAGTGGCATTTTGCATCTACAGGAGAAAGAATCCTTCTTTTTTTTTAAATTCTATTGGTTATTTCCATGCAGTTTCCATGGCAGAACTTGCTATTTGAGAAATCTAATGATTTAAGAGCAGTTTGTTTATTGGGCAAAGAACTGCATCAGTTACCCATAAGAAATGTGATTTAGCGCTTTCTGAGAACTATATGCATTACTCACAAGTACAGTTCATTTTGTCCCAGGAGAGCCATGCCATCTCAAATAATATTTCAGGTGAGGTGGAAAGTCGTATTGTGGGTGGATGGCTGTGCGTATATAGTTCAGTAGTTTTCCACTGTACTGCCAGGTACTACAGGACTATACTTTCCTAGGGCCTTCATTTTACATTCTAATATCATATAATAGATGACTTTTTTGCAGATAGTGCAGTTACTGTTTTCCAAAACACTGAAACCTTTGTTTGGCCTTTCAAAGTTTGGCCTTTCAAAATATTTCCTTTTTTTCTGGTTTTGTTAAAGATTCAACTGCAGTTGACAACAGGGAGAACAGGATCAAGGTTTTTCTGAAATTCTCCTTGAGCTACATTGAAATTCAGGTGAAGGGTCTACTCGATCCAGTGAGCTTCTACCTACAGTCTATAGAAGCCTGTAAGTCTGTGTAGTGTCTTTAAAAATAACTACCGCAAAAGCTAAGAAAAGCAAACCTGTTGCTGGTAGGCTTATATTTGCTGTTTGGGGAAGTGGGCTGTGCCTTGGTGGGCAGGGTCCACTTTTTCTTTCAGGCAGGAAGGCAGTTTAGAAGCAGTTACAAATCAGGCTTTTAATCCATGATCACCTCTGGATACCTTTGAAAACTGAAACTTGAATCTATTTCACTTAGTTACCATGACTTATTTTGACTGTTTTAAGGATCAGATCATGACTTAACTTTTGTCAGTACTGAGGACCTTTGAGAAGAGTGTAAATTATCCTCTGTGAGGTCACAGGCATCTTCAGGTAGCTGGTTTAATGCCAGATCAGGTTTCATATGCAAGCACTGTATCTACAGTCTTAACATACCCATAATGAATGAATTCGTACAGTTTTTAGTTACTTGAACAACTGAATAAAAGCATTGATTTGCTCTTCTCATAGACCAGCATAATGAATTATCCACCTACCTTCATTGTCCAGTCTATTAATATACATTTTGGATAAAATTTTTGGATCAATGTGATTTCTTAACAAGAACTCTTCGAGTGAGGGGGGAAGAAAAAAAAAAAAAGTAGACCTGTCCATGGGAATATGTTTATTGATTGTGCTTCACTGGGTTTCTCATTGTTTCCATCAAAACAATTCTATCCCTATAGAATGATGACAGAGAAAGAATATGTGGCCGTGAACTTACAGTAATAGTTACAAGGAGGTGCATAGTCAAGTATGTGGCATAGGGGAAACAAGTGCAAGGACAAAGCACAATTCCTTAAAATTGCCACAGGTAATTAATTTGGAAGTGTGAGCAGTGTAACAGATAACACTGGCTATAAACTTCGTATTTCCTGTAACTATTAGTCCTGTGTTAATTTTCATGTGTGATCAGTGACATTCTGATATGCAACTGAAAATGGGTGGGACCTTGATTGCAAGGAGTTATTGTAATTAGCTCTGATTTTAGTATACTCTGTAAATACCTTTTTGAGCCATAAAATCTAAAATATGATTAAAAAGCCCTTTTGGGATCTAGAGTGCGTTTTTGCATTTTAGTTGGGAAGTGAAGAAAAGGAAGCTGCTTGCAAAACTTATGTGTTTAAAGACACATGAGGTTTAAGTTAAGCTTAAGTATTATCTGAAATCATTAATTACTTGATTAAGCTACACAGACAACCATGTTTGACAAGCTGAGGATTAAAAAGCACCAACAAACCAGTAAAGAATAAAAAAACCATGACAACTGGGAGAAGAGGTGTTGTGACTAAAAGGAGCAGTATTTTTGTTTCAGTCTTGTCTTTTGTGAAAAAAAGGGAAAAGATTAATTTTATTTTAGGTTTTAGAAGACAGATAATGATTACTGAAACTTTCCTCTGTTTTTTTTTTAATGACATGCTCACGAGGGATGACAGTGTTTCACTACTGCTGGGGACCAGAATGTCAGGGCTACTGATGATTGTTGAGAATAATACTTTGTCTTCAGAAGGAAAGAGAGTCAAGGGCAAATATGATTAAGTTGTCTTGGTCTAAGAAGCAGTTTAATGATCACTGCTGCATCTCCAGTCAGCATGACCTCAGAGCTGATCTGTGTGACATTGTGAACAATTACATCACATCTGGTCACTGCAATGCAGTCATGCCCACTTGCCAAGGTACTCTATTTCCTTGTTCATCTCAGGGGCAAAACTAGCTTCAGGGCCTGTGTGGGTTTTAGATTTGTACAGATGCTGATATGACTGTGTGTAGTCCCTGTATTTTACTAAACTTGTTTGTCTGGAGACAGTTTCAAGTCTTGGTTCCTGAGCCGAAGAGTCTGCAAGACTAATCTTGCAATCATCTGGGCATGCTCTATCTTTGCTCTCATGGCAAACTTACTTGCTTCAGTGCAGTTAACTAATGTGAGAGCACATGCCTGAGTCTGTTCAGAATCTAATTAAATGACATATACAATATTTTCCTCACGGAAGGCCTTCAGAGAAGTCCAAAATGTACAGATTTAAGGTTCTTGACTGATTTTCTGGGTAACTTATTTCTAATATTCAGAGGAACATTTCGTCTTGGCACTATACTAACAGTATTCTCCAATGCATGCTGTTGTCCATCTCCTCAGAGCCCTCAGATGACACCATTCTGGTAAATGTGCTCTCCATTCACATCCAAAGACATCAAATTTGCCTTCAATTTTACCCTTGTTCCATTCCAGGCCACAGAACAAATTCTCAATTTTTTTTTTCCACTCTCAATGGCTGCAGCACTGTCAACAGTTTATATCTAACTTTTTAAAGAAGAATTATTTGAAAAAATAGACAAATACTACTGGGATTAACACCAAGTTACAAGGATCTTCTGCCCTGCTTTCTCCACAGCCACTGATGATGAACAAGGTCACTAAAGCAGCACTCCTGTCTCATCAATAGCTATGATCAAACAATGAGCCTCTAGTTTTTCTCCAGGTCTGTCTTAGTCACTGCAGCGATGGTCAGCACTCTTTCTCTGAGTCAGTGGCTGCAGTGAGCCTGGACGTGCTTCATACTGAATCTCTGATTGATGGTACCATCTCCCTTCACTGGCACAAGAAGCCACCTTTTGTTGCATCTCTTTGCGTAGTGTCTCAGATAGAGCCATGCACTTCACTCATGAGAAAGAAAGTGACAATAACTTCAATGGTGTAAAACAGTGAGATAACAAAGTTCAGTGATAAATGCAACAGTGGTTTAAGAAGGTTTGATTGTAAGGTACACTTGAGTGTTTACTGCATAGAGGAGAGTGTCAGAAAAATGTCAGGGAGGCCCTCCCATTGAGTCATGAGATTCAGAAAGGACCCATACTCCTCAGAGAGGAGTCTAGGTGTGGCTGGATCCACTCTAGTGCCAGACTTGGTCAGCAGTTTATGTCTAGAGCATTATATATGTGTAGGAAATCCTTTATATCATTTAGCTGAGATTTCAAACTTTAGCATGCTATGAATCACTTACTGAGAATCTGTTGCAGCAAGAAATCTCTCAACCTTGAGGAGTAACCTTGCAAGGTATCCCTACTCAAGGGCAGATCCTGGCGTGCAGCTCACTTCTGTGCAGGATAGTTACGACGGCCTTCAGCAGGCCCTGGGGTGTCCACTGTTTATAAAGATAATTGACTTACAGTTACATTTGCAAACTAGCATGATATTCGTGTCACTATTCTAGACAGGCCTTGGCTACCATGTTTCCACCCATACTGCAAAGTCCAGAGTAAGCTGGATGCAGCCATCACTATCCCCACTGGTGATTATGTCTTTGGGGTGTGGGGGGAGCATGCCACCACACCTAGTTAAGCAAATTCCTCTCATGGATGTATAGTTAATTGTGCCCTATGAGCAGCTCTTGGAGGCAGTGGGACTGAGCATAGTGACCACTGGAGGCTTGCCGGCGTGTTCTTGTCGATAATGCATGTGAGGTCATCCCAGGCTGCGTGTTGTTTGTGTCTCTCTCAAGGACACGCTGTTTGGCAGTGATTCACAGGACTCTTTAACATCTTTCCAGAAATGACCTTCTGCTATGACCTATTGTGAAACTCTAGATTCCTGACACTAGATAAACTGGGACATAGGAGACAAGGCAGTCACTCATAACTAAGTTGGTGAGAGTTGTATGAATTGAGGAATCATACTGAACTCAAGCATGGGCATAGGAACCAACGTTACTTTGTGGTCTGTACCCTGCACTAGCACAAGAAAGTAAGAGTATCCCTAACCAAGGCCTTCTGCTTTTCCCGAGGGTGAGGTGGCAGGGCTAGTGAGAGAAATTACCAGAGAGAAATCATGTCCTGGTTTGTTACTGCTCTGCTTGGTTTTTCTGAATCCAACTTTCTCCCTTGACTTAAGTATTTTTGGGGTTTTTTAATTATTTTTCTTTTGGTACAATGCCCTCCTGTACCTTTACCCTGGCCAGTGCATGTGCGCTTCATGTGCTGAATTGCCCTAAACGTGCTGAGTATCTGCCCTAAGTGGTTGATTACATACTACATTATGCAAAAATAGCTAAGTCTACTTCTGTTGGTCCAGCCATGAAGCTAATACAATTACCTAATAAAATCAGCAAAGGAACAGCACTGATTATATAATAGGGGAATGAATCCTGACAATCCTCAAAAGGATTCCTCCAAGGAAAAGCAGAAGTGCTGCTGATCTTTATTTTCACCTTTCCTGTACCTGGAAAATTTCATACTTTGAGAGTAAGCCTTTCACATCTAGCTTGGTGCAGCCCTCATCCTGCAGTTACACGTGCATTTCATTTGTCTGCATCAATGGAATACATTTAGTTTCGCTGTCCAGGATCCTCTCTCCTAGATATACCCATTAACCTCATCTGCTATCTGCCAGTGAGTACGGGAGGTGCAGAGGTGCACCACTGAACACGTGGCAGGATAAAGGCTCCATATGCAATGACATGCAGCTACAGGACACCTGGACCAATCTAATACTGCAGCTCTACCTCCTGTCTCCAGATCCAGTTCAGCCGTGCCAGCTGGGAATGTCCCCTGATACTCCCTTCCCTTTATGAGTTACTAACCAGAATGAAGCATGAGGCCTCTGTGATGTCTGTCATTTACTAAGACTGAACAAAATAAGCTCTGCTGAAGCATAGGGTTGAACATCTCTGTGTTGCATTCTCCAGTGCTGTGTTTGAAACTTGCATGGGCAGAGAGGGTTTAACTTGGTTATGCATCACTAAGGCAATGTCAGCAGATTTCAATGGGGAGAACTGGGTATCAAAACACTGGACAGCCCAGAAACTGAAGACAATAGCAAGAGAAGGGCACTGCCATCAGCAGGCTGTGGGATAGGAATTTGCTAGATGTGTCATTTTTTCTTTTGCTGTCTGCCTGCAAAAGGTCTCAGTGTTGCAGTTTATTTATTTATTTTTTCTTCTCTTCCTGAAGTGAGACTACACAGACTATTCTGAGCTAGAGTTCTCTGGCAGCAAGAAGGGAAACTCTTTATCTCACAGGTGGGCCAGTAAGGGATTTAAAGTCTGTTTTGTTTTTTCTCTCCAGAGGTACCTGTGGATTCTTAGTATCCATGCAAAAGAAAAGCTGTGTCTGTTTTCCTAGCTTGTAAGGGATTTTGGAACTGTC
>NW_009945053.1:28893-29919 GCF_000696875.1 Nestor notabilis | reverse complement strand
CGGAAGAGCAGGGGATTTTAGGATCTCAGTTCAGATTAATCTTCTGGTGCAGGATTAGAACCATAAGGTGTGGAGCTGGAAGGATTTTCCCCTCTATCCAGACCTTGCAACACCATCCTCCATCAATTATGTGTGTTTTACATTTTCATTCCATGTAGCTGTTGAAGGAGAAGCTTTTCGGACAACACACTGCTCATCTTCCAGGCCAGTAATGTAGAGGCCAGAGCTGGTTTCAAGCATAACCAGTCTGGGCAGCAAAATAAGAGAGCAGCATGAAGTGTATCCCTGCCCTATGGCTGCCTCCCTAAACCTCATGATCATGAAGGTGAGCACTCCCCACTTGCCTTTGGGGAATATGACTGCAGTGAGAGACAACAGTCCTGATGGGGTTCTGGCAGCCCCTGTCTGTGTTATATGACAAAATGCTGTCTGTTGGCAGGGGTAGATCCTTCCTTCATTTAGTAGAAGAAGAAAGTGTGGGACCTTGTCGCCTACCCACAGTCCGTGGAAGAGTTCCTGGCCACTTGGACCTGCACTGGCCCCCTCTACTTCTTTGACTGTTGCTCTGCTAGTGCTATAAAGTTGAATACTGTTGCAACACTGAGGGCTGGAGACACCAAAATCCTAAAAATCCTTTTTTTTTTTTTTTTATTCCCCCCCCCCAACCGTGAGCAAGTTCTATATTGAAGGAATTTGCTTGATACAACTGAGTTGTGGGACCCCTTGCTTTTGGTTCTCATTAGGAACATCCTAAAATTAAAGGAGATTGTCCCTAAACAATTTGGGAAGGCCCACAGGAGTAATGAAGCAAGCTAAATTGCTGTGCCATAGATCACAGAGGCTCCTCAGCTGCTCCTGGCTGAGAAGCCTAAAAAGCAGTACTATGTTCTTTGCTCTACGAGATGATAGCTTTTTACTTCCTGAGACCACACTGCTCACAATTCATGTGTTGACTGACCTTCCCCTTTGAAGGGGATTCCCACCAGGAAGGAAGAGGTCTATTAAGTATCTCATTCTCTTTCTGCT
>NW_009945053.1:20261-28862 GCF_000696875.1 Nestor notabilis | reverse complement strand
TATCTCATTCGCATTCAGCTGAACCATGTTTCTGGGCTGAGGAATAGGATGGTCTACAACTGGTCTGGTCATTTGATACAACAGGTATATGTTAAACCTTGAAATATTTTGCATGTTGGAAAGTGGCTATGGTTCAAAAGGTCTGGCAACAACAAGTGAGCTTAAAACCAAGCACTTTCTTATAAAGAAATAAGTTTTTAATCTGTTTTTGTGTCTCAGTAAATATCCCTTGGCTAGCTCTGTTGAGTCTGATGACTTGGTGCTGTAAGAGTGCAAATGTGATGCCTATCTACAAGAAGGGCCAGAAGGAGGATCCAGGGAACTACAGGCCTGCCAGTCTGACTTCAGTGCTAGGAAAGGTTATGGAGCTGATCATCTTGAGTGCCATCATGCAGCACTCAACCAGGTGATCAGGCCCAGTCAACATGGGTTCGTGAAAGGCAGGTCTGCTTGCTAACCTGATCTCCTCCTATGACAAGGTAACTCGCTTAGTGGGTGAAGGAAAAGCCGTGGATGTTGTCCATCTAGACTTCAGTAAAGCCTTTGACACATTTCCCACAGCATTCTTCTTGAGAAACTGGCTGCTCACAGCTTGGACAGATGTACTGTTCCCTGGGTAAAAAACTGTCTGGATGGCTGAGCCCAAAGAGAGCTGGTGAATGGAGTTAAATCCAGTTGGCAGCTGGTCTCAAGCAGTGTTCCCCAGGGCTCAGTACTGGGGCCAGTTCTGTTTAACATCTCTACCAATGATCTGGATGAGGGGATCAAGTGTACCCTCTGTAAGTTTGCAGATGGCACCAAGTTGGGTGGGAGTGTTGATCTGCTGTAGAATAGGAAGGCTCTGCAGAGGGATCTGGTCAGGCTGGATCGATGGGCTGAGGCCAGTGGTATGAGGTTCAAGGAGGCAAAGTGCTGGGTCCTACATTTGGGCCACAACAACCCCATGCAACACTACAGGCTTGGGGAAGAGTGTCTGGAAAGCTGCTTGGCAGAAAAGGACCTGGGGGTGTTGTTCAACAAGCAGCTGAACATGAGCCAGCTTGTGCCCAGGTGGCCAAGAAGGCCAAGAGCATCCTGGCTTGTATCAGAAATAGTATAGCCAGTCGGACTGGGCCTGTACTCAGCACTGGTGTGGCTGCACCTCAAATACTGTGTTCAGTTCTGGGCCCCTCACTATGAGAAAGACATTGAGGTGCTGGTGCTGGTCCAGAGAAGGGCAACGAAGCTGGGGAAGGGTCTGGAGCACAAGTCTGATGAGGAGCAGCTGAGAGAACTGGGGGTGTTTGGGCAGGAGAAAAGGAAGCTCAGGGGGACCATATCTCTCTCTACAGCTACCTGAAAGGAGGTTGTAGTGAGGTGGGGCTCAGTCTCTTCTAAGTAACAAACAATGGGACAAGAGGAAACAGCCTGAGGTTGTGCCAGGGGAGGCTTAGGGTATTAGGAAGAATTTCTTCACCAAAAGGATTTCAAGCATTGGAACAAGCTGCCCAGCGAAGTGGTTGAGTCACCATCCCTGCAGGTATTTAAAAGGCGTGTAGATATGGCACTTAGGGACATGGTTTAGTGGACTTGGCAGTGCTATGTGAATGGTTGGATCTGATGATCGTAAAGGTTTTTTCCAACCTAAGTGATTCAATTCTATGACTATGTCTCTGGAGAGAGACTGTGAAGGTTTGATATTCCCTCCCCCCGCCATTTCATTGCTAGTCATGCTTTTATTCCTCGCTCCCCCACTTCAGTTAAGATGCCGTGTTTGATATACCTAGAGATCCCAGTGCTACCATTCTTAATGCCTGTGTTGGTATTTCTGATAAAAGCTAAAGGCTATTTACATCCATAAATCTACTACAGTGTTTTCAATAGTGTAATTTAAATGGATTTGTGCTATGAGACTGGCCTGCTAAGGGACTTTGTTAATAGTAAGTGCAGAAAATGCTTTTCAACTGTGTTTCTATGGCATTCAACCCCTGAGAAATTAAGTCTAAAACCACTTTAAGTGGCACATGCAGGAACTGAGACTCTGTGTACGTGTATACGCAACAAATGAATTGCAGTGAGGCATGAAGGATGTTTTGGGATCTAGTGCTGCAAGATATTGAGCTGTGCTAATTCTCTGGAAAGCTGAGTATGGGAATGCTTCCATGGATAACTCTTGGGCTTTGGACTTAATGTTATTCAGAGCCACTCCTCTTGTTCCCTCATGCAAATACAAATTACATGGAGTGCAGCTACAGAAAATACAACAGGCATTATTTTACTGGCTAGCTAAACAAAACAGCATTGTGGACAACTAAAGACCAGTTAGCATTTATGCTGGGCATAGCAAGTGCTATTTGAGACATAATTTATCAATTGTGTTCATTAGTTTATAGGGTTGATGTTATTAGTAATAGATTGGATTATTAGCATTCACAAGGACAGAAGAAGAACTGAAGAAATCCAAGAGACTAGGCAAAGCAAAGATGTGTTCTGCCCATTAGCGAGCTGGTATATATTCCAATACAGAGGTGGTCAATACTTTAGGGCAAAGCAGAACTGCAGGTTTTGAGAATCTCCTGGATGAAGCTTTCATTATCAGCTGTTAAGCATTTTAAAGGCATTACTTCATTTTTCACTAACCCCCAAACAAAATGTAGCTGGCAGTGGAAAGCATTTTAGCTTTGCATCACTGAGAATTAAAAAAAAAAAAGAGAAAAATGATTGTTTTGTTCAGACCAAAATGAATGTTGTGGAGACTGCTTAAGCCAAGCTTCAATTATCTCAAAATAGGGATTTAAATATTTCTACCAGTGCAATCTCAGGACACTGCAGGCATTAAACAATATTCATTACAGATTTGGTTTCAGTCATATAGAACAGCATAAACAAAGATGGGCATGTTCCAGATGTTATATGTAGAAATTTAAAAGGGAAAGGGGTCCCATCCCCATTTTTATTGACTACTTCCCTAATATAAAGTTATTTCAGGGAGTGAGATTATGACTCAGCTACAAAGCTGGCCTTGTTGCTTAGACATGTGCAGAAATTAAATATTGTAAAGCTTTAGAGAACAGATGGCCAGAGATTTCAGACATTATAACTATCAGCTTTCTGTTTTGGACTGGTCAGTGTTAGGCCTAGAGGTCACATTCAAGCTGCTCCGAGTTTTCCTGCAATATCTGGATCTAGCATGTCTCTCCAATTCCATAGGGCTTCCTGTAAGGATCCATCGTTGGTCACTCAGCAGTCCAACAGAGTGCCATGACTATCTAGTTATAGGAAAGCATTGCTGCAGAGGGCACATCAGTAGCAAATGAATGAAGGAGCTGTACCAAGATGAGTTGCTTGCTTTGGGCCTTTGTTTCTATCTGGGTTGCAGGCATGAGGCTTGGTTATCTTGACTGTTGGCATCACTGTGTCAATGACAGCTCACACTTGATTATAACCTTCTGATTAAGATATTATTTTATATATTAGATTATCTTCACAGTGAAGGTAGTGAGACAGTAGAACAGGTTGCCCAGAGAAGCTGTGGCTCTCCAGTCCCTGCCAGTGTTCAAGGCCAGGTTCAGTGGGGCTTTGAGCAACTTGCCCTAGTGGAAGGTGTTCCTGCCCATGGCAAGGGATTGGAACTAGGTGTTTGTCGTGGTTCAAGCCCAGCCGGCAACTTGGAACCACGCAGCCGCTCGCTCACTCCCCCCCTTTTCCTTCCTCCCCCGGCTCCCAGAGGGATGGGGAGGAGAATCGAAGGAATGTAACTCCCACGAGTTGAGATAACAGCTCTCCAGTAACTAAGGTATAATACAAACCACTACTGCTACCAATAATAATGATAAGAGGAATAACAAGGGAAAAGGACACAACCGCTCACCACCCGCCGACCGATACCCAGCCCGACCCGAGCAGCGATCTGGGCCTTCCGGGTAACTCCCCCCAGTTTATATACTGGGCATGACGTGCTGTGGTATGGAATACCCCTTTGGCCAGTTTGGGTCAGGTGTCCTGTCTCTGCTTCCTCCTGGCTTCCCCTCCTCTCTGGCAAAGCATGAGACTGAGAAAGTCCTTGGTCAGAGTAAACATTACTGAGCAACAACTAAAAACATCGGTGTTATCAGCATTGTTCCCAGACTGAAAGTCAAAAACACAGCACTGCACCAGCTACTAAGAAGGAGAAAAAATGACTGCTGTAGCTGAACCCAGGACATGTTCTTCAAGATCTCTTCCAACCCAAACCATTCTGTGATCCTATGATTACTCATAGTTTGTTGTTTGGTCTTTTGTTTGTTTTTTTCCCCCCCTGACTGATATTTGGGGATTCAGAAAGACTGAATCCAAAAGGGTTTTCTTAGATGCAGGCAGACTTAAAATATAACAGGAGAGATCAATAGTGGAGGATGTTTCAGAGGAAGCAAATTCTGCAGAAATATTCCCTCTGCTTTTGCTTCTCTCTGGACACGTTGAAACTTCAGCTTTAGCCAACTGCTGTAACATTTGAGACTGTCAGACTTCAGGATGTGTCAAGAAACATGAATTATACTGCTGTCTTCACATAGCTTATGGAAAGCAAGGAATGCCAATGTGAACTGCTATTTATTTCATCCTGTCAGCAGTCCAACAAGGTTCAAAAAATGTGGGACTGTTTGAGGAAACTTGAGCAAAGACTCTTAAGTCTTTAACTGTGTGGATGACAGCTTTGGAAGTCAAGGGATTGCTCAGGGTTCATTCTGAGTGTCTGAGTAATTTCTGAAGTCTCCCAGGAAAAAAGAGAAGTATCTTGGGACCTGTTTACAGCAAAAATTGCAAGAGAACACCTGTGGGGCTTTCTCTAATTATCTTTGGGGTGTCTATAAAAAAACCACACATGTTCTTTGGAGTGTCTGTAAGCAACACACATATGTTCCTAATCTCAGGCAACAGCAGACAGTTTGGGCGTATGCACCTTTAAAGCGTATTTCATGTTTGTAGCCTTTTAGCACTGGATGATGTCATCTTACATGCAGCTTGTCACAGCAGCTACCCAAATTGGTGTGTTTCGTGCTCTGATCTGTCTTCTGTGGGCAAGAGAGATTCATCAAAATGGGAAATTTAAGTCACTGCTCCCAGTAACCACTCACAGGAAAAGACAGCAACAAATACATCAATTATTTAACCATAATTTACCTTACTGTGTCCAGAATAACTCACTACAAAGAAAATGCCATTTATTTTTCAGTAATACACAGAATAATTTATGGATTGCATTTGGAGTATGTGAACTGCAGTGATAAGTTAACATAAATATTCAGCATTTGTGGAGTGAGGAATTCCAGCAAACTCTTTGTCCTTATCTTTTATTGCCTGTAATCAGTTCTCCTTGCTTGGTGACTGCTGCTGTTCTTGGTGATTGGCAGAGCAGGCTGTCTCCAGGTCTTGAAGAAAAGGGTATCTGTTACTTTGGTGTATAACAATGTCTTCCCAATTAATATAGGCATATATATATATCAATTTCTTTAAAATATATTTTTACAAAGAATAAAAGTTATTTCTGTAAGTTTGAAAATCGCAGCTCTACTCTTCCTTTTAATCTGTGATGGTGCATTGGTGCAATCTGTCTTTCTTCCAGCCATTCATCCCTTTGCAAACTTCAGCCGTCTCCATCTGTTCCCAGTCTGTTGCATTTGCATTACAGAGCAGGTGCTTGAAGTCCCACCAACTTGTTACGCTCAAATTCTTGTTACAGGAAAAAGGGAAGACCTCATATGCAAGATTGAGAAGAATTTATTGTTAATCAGATAGAAGACTTAACAGTCAAATCAGCAAGGTACTGGCATCTCAGGTATTTTGAGATATTAATGGCTTCTTTCTCCTCACTCCTGGGCTCATTTTCACGTTTGCCAGCACCTGCTCCACCTTGCTTTTTCTTCATGAATCTGCAATGTGGCATTACATCTGGGTTTGCAATATATGTTGTGGTTTACATATGCTGGATATGTGGAAGGGTTTTTTAAGCCTAATGATGGTTTTGCACAGCTCCCAAGGTTGCATTCCTTCAGTAACTGGTAGTTGACTGTTAGTGAGTTGTTTACTTGTTGTGAGGCTTCTAGTATCATCTGTGCCCACACTTTCAAGGCCCCGCTGTCATCTCATGCTTATACTCCTCCATACTACGTCATTTTTTTATAAAAAGTAGTTCACTCCCTACAGTAACCATTTCTTATTGTCATCTATTTGTTGCAGAAATATATGAGAGTATTTCAGCACACAATTGTATAAGTGTTGTGCCAGGGGAGGTTTAGTTTGGATATTAAAAATTTCTTCACCAAAAGAGTTGTCAAGCACTGGAACAGGCTGCGCAGGGAAGTGGTTGAGTCACCATCCCTGGGGGTATGTAAAAGACATGTAGATGTGGCATTTAGGGACATGGTTAAGTGGTGGACTTGGCAAGTTCAGTTAATGGTTGGACTCAAGGGTCATTTCCAACATGAATGATTCTATGGTTCTATGAAATCTTAGCAAAAACTAAAGAATAGTAGCCACCTGGTTGTTTAGTAATTGCTGTTATAGCTAAACAAACTAAACCACAGCTCCAGGTTGCCCAGGACAAGACCAAAGCCTCACAAGACCTGAGGTCTGTGTTGGTAGCTTAGTGTGATGACTGTGGTCTACAAGCAGGAGGAATCCCATATTTCATGGACTACAGGGCTTCAGATCTGCTCTCACAAGCTGTGAATAGAGCCACAAGGAAATCATATACTACTCCAGGAAAGTAAAAGTGCTATTTGTGCATCATGAAATGCTTGAAGTCCCAGCTCCATGAACCTTTTGGGTGCCTAAGCCTCTACTTGTTACTTGAACATGGCTATATGTGTGCTTGTGCTGCCTGGCTGCTCAGAACACACCTGAGACATGAGAGAGCTCTCAGATGAGGTTTGGGTTGACCTCATACATTCCCAGGTGCAGTTCTGCATGTGTGTTTTGAGAATATCTACCAGCTTGCATGTCAAGCCAAAGACAGATGAGAAAATCCAGTTTAGGATGTGGGGAGGTCTGACTGCATAGCTCTCTGTATGTTACAGGATTGCATATATGTACCCAATGCTTGCATGGTTTTAAGTCACATTTAATCTGCCATTTGTGAACTTCTTCCCTGATTGTAGAAGTTCTTTATAACAAAGATCACAGCTATCCTAAAATGCCTGGGTCATAAAATGCACAGTGCATTGGGGTATTATTTCACAATATAAAGTGTATCTTGCATGAGGCTCTAACTAGAAGTTAAATGGTACATTGGTTGTGGTTTTAGAGGTTAATGTGTTCTTTCTGAAATGGTAAAGCAAAGTACAAATGACTAATTGGTTCTATTTGTCTTTCAAATGTAATTTTTTCATTAATACATTTTTATTAAAATAATAAAACATTTCATTTTTAATGCTTACGAATTTTTCCTCATCTTTCAATATGACTTACTTTTAGGATTGCCATTACTGCTTTTCCTTTTATTGTCAATTCTGGAAATAGAAGTTTGGTAGCTTTACTTTTTCTGTATTCATGAGGTATAGATCCCTCTAAGTCCTGATCAGTGATACAGTTCTTGTTGTGAGGGAACAAAACATCATCTCCTTATTGGTCCTATTTATATTCCTCATAATAAGTAGTTGTATTAATTACTGTGGTGTTTTTAATCTTGGGTATTTCAGATGAATGCTTTAAACTATTTTATTACTAAAGTTTTTAATTTTTAGAAGTAAAGAAATTTGTAATATAAAGCCTCTGTATGCTGTCTGTATTTAGCATTCAGATCCTGCCTGATAATTTCCTGGCAGATTTTATTATAATACTAATAATGAGTGAGTTTTAAAGTTATTTTATTAATAAAATCGAAGCAGCAAACACCTGAAGAAAACCGTCTGACAACAGGGAATTTTCTGATAAGACAATGAGTCCTGTAGATGTTTGCATGGCCCTGAAATCAATACGAATTAATTGCTAGTATGCTTGTCTCTTGAATATATCCAAATTTTGTATTCCATCAAGCTTTTATTTCTTATAGAACTGATGTAATAAAGGACATCAGTTCACCACAGACAGGTTGATGCAGTATGTATTTAAACATAAACCACTGACAGATGTAATCTGAAAACTATAAAATTCCAATTTTACCCATTGCTGTATTTACTGACGTATCACTGATAAAGTTTTATCTTGGTGATCTAAATGTGATAAAAATCAACCAAGCATTTTTGAGAGTTCTGTTAAAAGCTTAAGTGTTTGCAGATGGCAGGAGGATACTGAAACCCTGCTTCATCATTTGAGGATGGTTACATTTAAGTGCATATTATGACCATTTGCCTGGGTATTTATTAAATTTTATAGATGCCGGACAGCAGTCCTCAAATAAAAAATTCCCAGTGTTGTTTGTTTTTCAGATCACTTCCTGAGAATTGCATAACACCCACAAGACTTTTTTTGGTGGTTGTTTGTGGAAAAGGTTAAGTTTTCTTTGTAAACAAGATATATTATTTTACTTGTTAGTTTACATGTTAATATTGCAACCCTTTTTAAACTGTATCTGAGAAATACTGAGACCTTTGCTGGGCGAGGAAAGTGTGAAAGAGAAGATATTCAAACTCAAGTAAGTACATG
>NW_009945053.1:9074-20230 GCF_000696875.1 Nestor notabilis | reverse complement strand
CAGGAAAAAAAAAATCTTACAGGTTTCTGAAGGATGATTCCTTGAAGTGCAAGAAGCATGGTTAAATAGGAACAGCTGCTGGAGAATGTATATACCTGAAGACGAGTTAAGTAGTTGCTGGCATGAATCTTCTCTAAAATTAAGATATCCAAGAGCTGAATGTTGGGAAGAATGTCTTTACAGAAGAGAGACAAGGGAAAGGATATGCATGGTTGGCATGAGCAATGGGTAAGAAAATAAAATTACTTTTGCAGGTAAGAAGAGAGTTGCAAGCACCATAGCTGTCTGTCAGGTAAGAACCTAATAGGAGCATAAATGAAAGTTCCAACAGTGAAAAGTATAGTGTTGAATTATTTAACAGACTTAAACCCTATGGTAACATAGAGCAAGCTGAGATTCTGCATAAAATGAAACCAAATTCAGCATACCTGGGGGCTTCTGAATATCTCTTTCCTGTTTGAGACATAGATGTTTACATACACACAGTTACGTGTAATAGGTGAAAATACCATACATTCTGTTGTATTAAAATAAATGTTAGTGTATCTAGTACAGCATTTGAAAAGCAAATAGAGAAATCCTGGTCCTGAGACCTGAAGTACCAAAACAACTTCAGAAGTTCTGGTATATGTTTGAAGTGGGACATCCTGTACAGTGTCACATTTCTCCTCTGCTCAGTACTGATGAGGCCACACTTGAAGCACTGTCTCCAGTTCCGGGCTTCCCAGTACAAAAGATACATTGACATACTGGAAAGAGTCCAGTGAAGGGACACTAAGATGAGTATGGGACTGGAGCATCTCACCCATAAGGGAAAGGCTGAGGCTGTTCAGCCTTGACAAAAGGCAGCTCAGGGGGATCTCATCACAGTAGGAGGGTGTAAAGATGGCACCTGCTGACAAGAACAGAGGCAAACTGTAACACAGAAGGCTCCCTCTGAACATCAAGAAACACTTTTCCTTACTGTGATGGTGATGGAGCACTTACACAGGCTGCCCAGAGAGGTTGTGGAGCCTGCATCCTTGGAGATACTAAAAAGCCATCTTGGACATGGTCCTGGGCAACTGGCTTTAGGTGGCTTGAGCAAGGGTGTTGAACTAGATTCCCTCTGGAGGTCCCTTCCAACTTCAACCAGTCTGTGATTCTTCCAGTTAAGCATAGCTATAGGTGCATATCTGTGAGTTTACATGTATTTCCCTGGAAAGGATGTTAATAGTACTCATTTGACTAGTTTTGCAATGCTGAAGATGCAAAGAGCATTCGAAGGAAGACTTCACAATTGGTACTGTTGAATTATGAAGAGAATGCAGTGTAATTTAATACATACACTAGGAGTATTCTGAAGGACATTTATATGTGATTACATGAGAGAACAAGTACGAGGAGAGATGTGATTTTTTTTAACTCTCTAAACAAGGCAAACCAAGAAATTATATTAGAAGATGATAATAAAATAATTTCATTAGAAAGCATCCACTTTAAAAAAATTCTTCATACAGCCAACTGTTTCATTGGTTTGTCATCTAACCTTTAAATAACTAGATTATGGTATATTCAGCAATAGGCTTCTGAAGCCCATAAGGCCCTTGGAAACCATGGTAATTTTCCTAAACTGTGAAACAGACACACCTACCTGTCTTTACTATTAATAGGCATTTGCATGTATAATCTGTCTTGCATTGTGCTGATTTCACTCTACTGGAGTGGCAAAGTATAAAAACTAACTGTATTGGTCTGGCAACCCAACTAAATTCTTTCAGCTTCTGAGTAATAGGCTCAGCCTGATCCCAAAGGCTTCATTTCAATCTTTTGATTAGCAGAACTTGAGAGCACTTCTTGGCTGGCAAATTAAGCCACCATGGAGCAAACTTTGCATTCTGACTCATAAAGACAAATATCATTAACAGGCTTTGGAATAAATCCTGCCTTATTTTTTTGTTGCATGTTTGTAACTCCAGAAAGGATTTAACATAGCGAGACATTTTGTACACAATATCAGTTGTTTGATGTGGATAATTTCTTATGGGACACAACTATCATGCTATATACAGTCACCTTTTTTGAATAAATTTCTAAAGTTAGAAAAGTTGTGTGGACTAGAAGGGAGAATTTTCAATCTTATTTATTTATTTATTTACTTACTTACTTACTTTCCATTTGTGGTACATGACAACTGCAAAGCTGCTGACCTGAGTACTGCAGGGAGATCTGAATACTGCACAGGAGACCTGTGCCACGGGCAACACTACAGCACGTACTAAGTTTAGAAACGTAATAGTATAAAATATGATCACACTATCTAATGAACACAATTAAAGGTTAATCCTGTAGAACTGACAGATTGGTACATGCAGATTCCCGCCTTCTTCATTATGTGCTATACAACTGTTAAGGCATATGGAAAAGTACAATTCTGCTTAAAAGCACTTCTTTTCATCACAGATCCAAGGATAACTGCAAATTCCAGGTAATAGAGTATGAAGCACTTGTATAGATAAATGCAATAATTAATATTTATTTAGTGGAGAAAGAGTGAAGTAGGAAATGAAAAAAGCTGCTTTTGAAAATAAAGCAGTAGTTTTGTGCTGGCGGTTACGAATTCCATTAATTTCCTGACAGAATTTCATTTCTGTAGTAGTCATTTTTACTGATGAGTGGGTGGCTTTCAAGAACAGCTGAAACAATTTAACTGAGAACCTTGAGCTGGAAATTTTGAGTGTAAACTGTAAAAGAGGTTGATAGGGAGCAGGAGTTCACCAGAAGTGCTGCTTTGACTCACAAGCTCTTTGAGTTCAGGGTAGTCAAGTTTTTATCTGTGGTGAGTGACTTGTTTTGTTTCTAAAGGAAAAACTAGGAAAAAAACCTATATGGAGATGGTAGGTAAGTACGGGTTAGGCCTCTGGCTGCTTTTGACACTGCAATTATTCATGCAAATACTAGCCTGTGTGGTCAGGAAGATAGGGTTATGGTCTATTGTGAAATGTCATGTCATGCACTTAAGTTGCTTGAGTGATCAGTAGCCAAAGGAAAATAAAAAATAAAACACACGGACAAAAAAGAGAAAGATATATTTCCACTTAAAGCAGCTTAATCTTCCTGTCTGAAAGGTTGGAATGGCCTTTTAATAGTAGTAATGATAGGTGGACAGATGCTGAGAGCCTAGACCACCCCAGCCATACTGAACATACTTGTCTGCTGCCAAAATAAATAAAACAGAGCAGGAAAGCAGCCTTGTTTTCTAGTCTTCCAGGGGAAAGATGGAGGAGTTTCCCATAACGCATTCAGGGATCT
This sequence comes from Nestor notabilis, assembly GCF_000696875.1. Lineage (NCBI taxonomy): Eukaryota > Metazoa > Chordata > Aves > Psittaciformes > Psittacidae > Nestor > Nestor notabilis. The sequence goes on along the minus strand of NW_009945053.1, from coordinate 16,939 downwards.
CTTGTCTTCGTTTCCCATCTTGCTTGTATTCAGCCTCTCTTTTTATGGGTTTCTACTTCCAAATCACAGTATTCTTAAAATCTAGCTGACTATTTAAAAATCCTCATAATAGGAAAAAATCCAGATAAAATTATTTAATTTCTTTTAAATTTTTTTCTTGAAATTCAGCATCTGTAATGTGTTTCTTGTCTCTTTGTATCAGAGTATCATGCTTTTGTTTTATATTGTCTCAAACCTTTTGTTATTTACTGCAATAGTAATCAAGGTCTGACTGCATTTGTATTGACATGGAAGAGGTAAGAAAAAGAGAATTTAGTGTATGATCTGCTAATTCCACTAAATGCTGTTACTTCACCTATCTATAGAAAATGCTGTTTCCTTACAGCCTTTCTTACTACCACTCTCCCTGTCCTTCACATACTCAGAAAATGGGAGAGCAGTGGCTTCCGTTTCTCTACTAGAAATGCATTCTGGTGGTGCACAGACATAGCAATGGCCTTTGTACCTATTCACTCAGTCCTCATGTTACTGTATATGTTACACAGATTATAATGCTATGCTCTCCTCTGTATGTCTCCCTGTCTATAAATTTAATTAGAAAAGCTGAGTAAGCATTTTTTTTCAGTATGATGCTACTTGTAACAGCTTTCTAAGGTACTCTGTCTGTCACAGATACTTTTCTTGGTTTGTGGAATCTGATGAGAAATTCCCACCGAGGATAACTAGTATGATGCCCAAAGTAGGCGAAGTTGGTCTTTTGCAATGTGTAATCTTCCATTCATATGCCATGCCTAGACAAGAGCTCAACCCCTTGAAAGGGTAAAAGTAAAGTGAATATTTCATCTGGTTCTGAGGTTAAAAAAGTGTATGCATCACTTTCTATTCTTCAGTAGCCATTTTAATTTTGGTGCATCTTCAGTATAAATGTAACAACACTTGATTACAGTGTTTTCTCAATGAATACAGATATTTCTGCTGTAATGTATGCAAACACCAAAATAATTCTGGCTAAATCATCTGGATCTGTAGACATGCTGTAGACATGTCACACCCAAGATACTGCCTTACAAGACTCAAAACAGAACTTAGTAATAGGGAAGAGCCACAAAATAAAAAGGAAAAGAATTAAGGGTTTCTAAGAGATGATAAACAATGGGTGTGATTTCTGACTTAATGCAAACAGGGAAAATCTGTGGCACAAAATTCATACTGAAGTCCAAACTAAGATCTAAGAATGGAGAGAAGAAATACATTATTTGAAAGATCTCTGTTTCCACTCAAGGAATACAGCAAATCTGTGCTTACTGCCCACTTTTTTAACAGAATGTATGAAATCATTTGAAAGATTGATAGGTTGACATACAGATAACTTTGCACCGATACAGAATTTTAAATGAGTTTCATATTTGCAGTCGTAAGAACAAAGTTAAAGCTTTCACATGTTCTCAAACTAAGTGAAAGTAAGTTCGAATTTTCTGATAGTAATTTGTGGGTTTGAACAGAACTAGTACTAGTAACTGAATTAAAATCAAAGTTGTAATGGCTGCTTGAAAATGGCCTCAAACAGTCAGATATTTGAAGCACAAGTATTGTCACTGAGGCAGACTCTGATATATTAGCACACCTTCATGCCCTCTTATCTTTATGATTGAAGATTTTTCTAATTAGAAATAAGGCAATAAAAGTTATTGCATTTATACATTTTTATAGCCTCGTATCAAGTTTATGATCTGTTGTGCTCCATTATTGGAATGTGCCAGACCCAAAAGTAAGGAAATAGTATCTCTGAATAAAACGAATTTTAGTATTTCATAGATCTGTGTAAGATGATTATTCTTTTGGAGCTTTTCACTCTGAAAGAATGTTCAGAAATCCTAGAAATTAAATAACTTGATGCATTCATTAATTTAAATCATTAAAGGGAGTTATGGTGGGAATAGACGCAAACCAGCTGTTGGTCTGGAGCTGAAAATATCTGCCTGCATCATTGTAGGTATGTCTGGACAAATGGATGAGTAAGCATTTGGTGTGAGTTCCTGAGTTATGTGCCACTTGTCAGCAGCAGTGCAACTTCTTCCTTTAATGTGTTAACAAGGAATGTTACTTTTTGTTCATCATGAATATACTTCCTGTCTAGGCTGACCTCATAACTGTAACCTAGATGTTCCCTGAAAGGTAAACTTTGCTGCTCTGAATAGGCACTACTTAAAATGTTTGTCTTCCATACGCAGGCTGAGTAACAGGCACGGCTGAGTTTGATGAGAGTCTTTCCCTGAGTATACTCTGTGAGCTGGAAAAAAAGTATGTAATGGAAATTTTAGGAACTGGCACGCACTTTGCCCAGTGGCCTCCTTGAACCTTCCTTTTCATCTCTGCATCACCTACATGCTTCCATTTTCCTTTCTTATTTCAATGAGAGAAGTGTCTTGACTGAGCTATAAAATCTTGCAGCTTCACATCTGTGTGGCAGGGCTTGAGTGCTTTCAAAGATGACATAATGTTTGTTCTACATGCTTGAAGTGGAAGTACCAATCTTTAGGGAGAAATGGTTTAATTTTCTTTTCATTTCAAAATGAACGTAATTTAGTCAGTCCCCTTTCAACACTCTTTTTATATCAATACTACATCATATTGCTTTCTGTGAAAGGACTGAAGTTCTTTCTGATATGTGTTGTGTTTGAAATACTTTCTTTCACTGAGTAAATAAAAATTCAGTACTTGTTTGATTGTTTTGGAGAAACTTTTCTTTCCTGATAGTATTCTAGTACAATGCTAGAAATTACCTAGAGATTGTCTTAGCACTGATAAAATATTTAAGAATCAGGTGTTGGAGTACTAGCGAGATCATAGAATCATAGAATAGTTAGGGTTGGAAAAGACCTTAAGATCATCTAGTTCCAACCCCCCTGCCATGAGCAGGGACACCTCACACTAAACTATGTCGCCCAAGGTTCTGTCCAACCTGGCCTTGAACACTGCCAGGGTTGGAACATTCACAACTTCCTTGGGCAACCTGTTCCAGTGCCTCACCACCCTCACAGCAAACAACTTCTTCCTTATATCTAACCTAAACTTCCCCTGTTTAAGTTTAAAGCCATTACCCCTTGTCCTACCACTAGAGTCCCTAATGAAGAGTCCCTCCCCAGCATCCTTATAGGCCCCCTTCAGATATTGGAAGGCTGCTATGAGGTCTCCACGCAGCCTTCTCTTCTCCAGGCTGAACAGCCCCAACTTTCTCAGCCTGTCTTCATACGGGAGGTGCTCCAGTCCTCTTATCATCCTCGTGGCCCTCCTCTGGACTTGCTCCAACAGCTCCATGTCCTTTTTATGTTGAGGACACCAGAACTGCACACAATACTCCAAATGAGGTCTCAGGAGAGCAGAGTAGAGGGGCAGGATCACCTCCTTTGACCTGCTGGTCATGCTTCTTTTGATACAGCCCAGGATACAGTTGGCTTTCTGGGCTCCAAGTACACACTGACGCCTGCTCATGTCAAGCTTCTCATCAACCAACACCCCCAAGTCCTTCTCCACAGGGCTGCTTTGAATCTCTTCTCTACCCAGCCTGTAGCTGTGCCTGGGGTTGTGCCGATAACTGACTGACTGAATATAAACTGACTGAATATAGAAGCAGCAGAATGAAATAACTCAACTTACTGTAGTTTTGATTGAAAGATGATATCCTGTGCTTGAATTTTATCAATAAAATCAGCAAATACATTTGACTGCCATTTCAGCCTGCACCCAACGTTAGCCACCAAAATCCTTTTTTGGGTCTGTGTTACTGTTACCATCTGAACGTTCTCGTTCGTTCACTCTGTATTTGTTACAGATATGCTCAAATAGAGCTAAAGCTGTCATTCAAAGCTTCTACAATGAAGCATGAATAGGTTTTGAGGGAACAAATCTATGTTACCATGCAATTTTCTCTTTTTCCAGCTGAGAACATCTATGCGCGATACTCTTGTTGGTGCTATTACAGTTATCTAGGTTCAAAACAACCTACCTTATGCTTTTGATTTTAATAACTTATATTCCTGCATGGGCAATAGTGATACTGAGGTTGCAAGATGTTTTCTGCTTTAAAACCTGATTTCACATAATGGTTTTGTGAGTCATTAGCTCTTGGGTTGTAGTTTTCTATTTCTGGTTTCTAAGCAAAGAAGAATCTTGTCAATCTGCATTGAAATGGCTCAAATTATTTTTGAGTCGAGACCATGTATAGAAAAATACTGGCCTCAAACATAAAAATCCTTCTGGTCTTCAGCAGGTGCTGCCTGGGGGGACCAATGTGTTGTCACAGTGTGAATATGATAAATGTAGGAGGCTGTTGAAAATACAGAAATTTGCTTTCTTTTCAGATTCCTTTTTTCAATTCTTTAACAAAAACTAGAGACATTCACCTAAAGAGTGTTGTGGTTGTGAGGTATGTGAAGGAAGGTGAACAATAAAATACCTGCTCCTCAGGCCAGCTGTAATTTGATCATGCTGCTGTACAGAATTGTGTGAAAAGGTTCTTTGTGCTGTCACTACTGCTTGCCACAGAAAGAGCTCTCAGATCAGGTGCAGTGGGCAGTCTTTTTACTGCTAAATCTTTCAGTGCAGTCATGGAGCTAATGGTGGTGTATAAGCATGTGGATAGGCAGAACTGAGACAAAATATCAAAAACCTGCCTTTGCAAGAGCATGTGAAAACAGATAGGACTTTTTCCATCCTGCAAAAATTGTATTTGTGAAGGGTTAAGAATGAAATGGATCCTTAACAAGATAGATGTTTTTCTTTCAACACTTATTACCTACCTTTGTACTCTGAGAGTGTATATAGGAGCACCTAAGTACTTATATCTAAGTACTTACACTACTCATTCTCTTCTATATTTCTACCAACTTTCTTATTTGTCTTTCTCGTTTAAATCACAAAATTCACATCTTTTTAGTATTACATCACAAGAATTATCAGTGGGGGAGAGCACCTCTCCTGTGAGGACAGGCTGAGAGAGTTGGGGTTGTTCAGCCTGGAGAAGAGAAGGCTCTGGGGAGACCTTATTGTGGCCTTTCAGTACTGTCGTGGTTTAGGCTGGGATAGAGTTAATTTTTTTCCTAGTAGCTGGTGCAGTGCTGTGTTTTGGCTTCAGCCTGAGAACAATGCTCATAACACACCGATGTTTTAGTTGTTCCTAAGTAGCTCTTACCCTGACAAAGGGTGGGAAGAGACTTCTTAGCAGGGCCTGTTGTGATAGGACAAGGGTTAATAGTTGTAAACTAGAAGAGGGGAGATTCAGGCTGGATGTGAGAAATAATTTTTTACAATAAGGGTGGTAAATTACAGGCACAGGTTGCCCACAGGGGTGGTAGATGTGCCATCCCTGGAGACATTTAAGGCTAGGCTGGATGTGGGTCTGAGCAACCTGATCTAGTTGAAGATGTCCCTGCTAATTGCAGGGAGGTTGAACTAGATGACCTTTGAAAGTCCTTTCCAACCCAAACCATTCTATGATTCTATTATATGGTACTTTGCATTCATTTCTAGTATCTTTTGATGCTGCTGTTATTTCAGGAGAAGATGCATGTTTTAATTTCTATAATGCCATTTAATTAGTATTTGCTTTAGTATATTCTATGTATTTTTATACATGCTAGTACATGTATTTTTATACATGCTAGTACAATAAATGCTGACCTTGTTTCCTGATTCTGCTAAATGTATGTTGAGACCTGAGCTGCAGAACCCTTGCCACTAGACTCAAGCTACAAACAAACAAAAAAAGTTATTCCATTCCATATTTCACCTTGCAATTGATTAAAGAATCACACATCTTGCTTTTCAATTTTCTGTTTGCGTAAGTTTTATGACATCTTTTTCAACATCAAGATGCACACACTTCTGAATCCTTCACCCTACCACAGTTAAAACTCTGGGCAAAAGTGATAAATAAGAAAGTGGATTTTCTGCTTTTTGTTCTCTACAGACAGGGAAGGCCATCCCACGCATATATATGATGAGATAAAAGCATTGTGGATAAAGGTGATGTCAAGCTCCTTCCTAGGAGATGGTTCAGCACGTCTGTTACGCTTCAGCAGGTCTGTTACGCTTACTCACATATGAATGAATGAGAGCATTATGAAGGGGAGGCCGTGGCAGCTTCTGAAAAGCTGACTTGGATACTCACACAGAGTACTATTTTGATAAAACTAGAGAAATGGTCTGAAATCAACAGTGCAAACCTGAATGTACTCACTATATTGGGAGCCTTGCAGACAACACTGCATTTGAAGAATTAGTAATTTTGACCAGACCATTTCTGGTCTCTGTTTTGCCCTGTGCTTAAGACTGGAGCAACCTGTATGTTAGTACGAGTAGCTGCTGCAAGGAAATATGCTGGAGTGCTCCATACAGGCCTGTGCTGCATGCTGGTGGATGTTATGCCAGTGATTACAGCCCAGCCTGTCAGGAGAAGATGCAGCATTTTGATTGTTACACAAAACTAAAAGTGTTGCAGCATGGGAGGGAGAAGGAACCTATCCACAAATGGGAGCTGTGCAGCATACTGTGGGAAAATCCATCTGCAGTCTGTCTGATGTTGTGTGAAAGTGGGCTTCCCAGCATCTGACGGGATGCAAGATTTAATTACTATCTATCCTCCTCTTTTTATTCTGTCTTTTTAAAAAGTCTATGTTATTATGCCATTTTTTGTTGTGCCTTTTTTATTGATATCCTCCAACCCCTTCGCCATCTCTTTTCTCTGCCTCCCCACCCCTGGTGCAGAACATTCACATTTGTAAAGTATGATTTCTCTAAAACTAAGTCCTACTTTAAAACAGGGAATAGAAAATAATTGACCAAGTACTGTACAAAAGAATCAGACTATGAATTACTGTATAATACTGATGCAAAGAAGGGAAAAAAGAGATGGATGTTAAGTATTTTGCTCTCCTTGATACAAGGTAGTCCTCATCTGCTTATCTGATATGCTATATTTTAGACATGTAGAAAAACTGAAGGGAGTTCAAAACAGGGCAACAAGAAGAAGATTATAAAACAAGAAAGCAGGCTGAAAGAGTTGGACTTCTTTCTTGAAACCAGAAAATGGGGTGAGGACACAAGAGCTGTCTTCAAATAAGTTGAAATTTGTTCCAGTGCAGATAGTGGTCATCATTCTGTATGCCTGCTAGCTTGCTGTAAAAATGTTTCAAGTAGGATATGAGGGAAAGCTCATTAGCTATGGAGAACAGGAGGGGAGCACAGGGGGAAATCCTGGAGCTAGTGTTGGTGGACATTTAAAAAAAGCCATGTCTGAAGTCCAAGCACACTCAGTAGTCTTCATGGTGAAGGGATGCGTGACTTCCTGAGGTCTTGGTTGTCATTGCATTTCCATGCTTGAGATTTCCCCCAGGGCTTTGGATTGCAGTGTTGTATATAGCAGAGAGCAAAAGGGAAAAGCTAGTGTACCAGAATACATAAGCTGTAGCAACAGTTCTTCTGTAGACTATTATACCTGCTGTTCCCAGGAGGGAAACTGAGACGCATGGAGCAATTCTTTTCTTTACTGTCCTACGCTAATTCTCAGGAAATGTCTGTGGAAAAATAAATATATTAAAATATGTATTTTAACAAAATCTAGTTCAGTGAATGAAATAAACAGAGTGAAGATAGACATAAAACCAAGTTAATTTTAAATGAAGAAAAATATGTTTGAATTGTCTTAGTTCCAGTAATTGCATCCCTAATGGAGGGATTCTGTCATTATATATGTGTTTCTGGGCTTTGTGTTTCTATCTTAGATTTTTCCATATCAAGACCATCCAATGTTTTGTCAAAAAACCTCAAGAAACCAAACCAAAATAACCCTTCTAACAACCACCAAC
>NW_009945053.1:0-9036 GCF_000696875.1 Nestor notabilis | reverse complement strand
CCTACATTTAAGTGCAGTGGAATTGTTAGGAAACTTGAAAATGAGACTAACAAAAATCAGAGGGTTGATTTTTGCTCATGAGTGTTTAGGCATCACAAGTGAATCAGAAGACATCAACCATTGCATCTGTATTCCCAAAGATTTTGAGAGAATATTATCTGACAAATATGTCTGCTGTGATGTATTCATAAAAAAAGACAAAGAGCATAAATAACTAGAAAATTACAAACCAAATAACTCACCAGCAAGACATAATACACAAGAATTAGAAAAAAACAGGAAGAAAATAGATATAAATTTGTCCAATACCACTGAATTTTATGTATTATGAAGTCATAGAATCATAGAATCATAGATTAGTTAGGGTTGGAAAGGACACTACACAATAAACTATGTCACCCAAGGCCCTGTCCAGCCTGGCCTTGAACACTGCCAGGGATGGAGCATTCAGAACTTCCTTGGGCAACCTATTCCAGTGTCTCACCACCGTCACTGTGAAGAACTTCTTCCTTATATCTAACCTAAACTTCCCCTGTTTAAGTTTAAAGCCATTACCCCTTGTCCTACCACTAGAGTCCCTAATGAAGAGTTCCCCAGCATCCTGGTAGGCCCCCTTCAAATATTGGAAAGCTGCTGTAAGGTCTCCACGCAGCCTTCTCTTCTCCAGGATGAACAGCCCCAACTTACTCAGCCTGTCTTCATACGGGAGGTGCTCCAGTCCTCTTATCATCCTTGTGGCCCTCCTCTGGACTTCCTCCAACAGCTCCGTGTCCTTTATATGTTGAGAACACCAGAACTGTACACAATACTCCAAGTGAGGTCTCACAAGAGCAGAGTAGAGGGGCAGGATCACCTCCTTTGACCTGCTGGTCATGCTTCTTTTGATACAGCCCAGGATACAGTTGGCTGTCTGGGCTGCAAGCGTGCACTGCCTGCTCACGTCGAGTTTCTCCTCAGCCAATACCCCCAAGTCCTTCTCCACAGGGCTGCTTTGAATCTCTTCTCTACCCAGCCTGTAGCTGTGCCTGGGGTTGTGCCGACCCAGGTGTAGGACCTTGCACTTGTCTTGGTTAAACTTTATGAGGTTGGCATCAGCCCACCTCACAAGCATGTCCAGGTCCCTCCGGATGGCATCCCTTCCCTCCAGTGTATCAACCGAGCCACACAGCTTGGTGTCATCAGCAAACCTTTTTTTACTTTGACTTTTGTTTTTCTAATTATTTGGAAAAATATTCTCAAATAATTTTTATCACTTTTATAGTAAACATTTCTGGATAATGGAGCATATTTTAGAAATAAGCCAAGCCTATTTTTTGTTTTATTTCTGCTTTCCTCTTTAATGCTGTATTATATAAAAAAATATTCTGATGCATTAAATTAAAATCGCTTTTTTTTTTTTTTTTTAAATAAGGAGTGTTTGTACAGCGAGTTTTAGAGAAAAAAAGCAAATTTTTAAGGCTTCAGTTTTGCTAATTTTGTGAATAAGTAGCAGCAATATCAAAGCAGCAGGCCACTCCATCCTTGGAAACTCTTCAAGAATTTCAAATGAGAAAAAAGTTTTGCAAAAAATTTTATTCTTTTTATATGAAATTAATGAAAATCTAATCAAAGATGTATGGTTTGTTGACGTTTCTTATTTCAAAGTTAGAGTTTGTGTTATTTTTATCTGAAAACCTTAAATAATGCCTGATCTTTGTGATAACTCCTTTTTTCATGAAGAGAATACTGATTATACTTGTATTGATTTGGTATATGTAACACTAGTATAAAGAACATGACAGTTTTCTATTTAAAATAGGAAGGAAAAGTGCATTTTAAAAAATGCTGTAAACTAACTTTGATTGAAGTTTGTTTATTACTTTTTTTAATGATCTACAGCTGTACAACATTTGCTTTCAAAAGGAGAGACTCCAAATCCATTCCTGTATCCTGATTAACCTAATTAGCAAGGGTCAAAAGGCTTCTGCCAGCAAGGATGTCACAGTGTTTCTACTCCCCTCTTTCCACCATGCATGCATCTTATTCTTCTGTTGAACCAAATCATGTATTTATTTCCACTGATTTTTTTCAAATCAGTGAATGACTCCATGGTTCATTACTGTTGTAGGATGGTCCTATACTTCTTCTGTAGGCAAGGCTGTCATTGACACGAGGGAGGAAGACCCATTTGTGTGTCTTGCATACATCTACAAGTAGATCAAATGCAGCTCTTGTAACTGGCAGTGGCACTACAGTTAACTGGGATGCTGTGGAATACTCTGAACCCCAAGGTGGGCATCCAGTGCCTCATATTGGTTGCCCTGAATCCTACTGCTCAGTTCTGTCCCAGCTCTTAGTGGAGCGATGGGCTATATGGTCTTCACTCGCTCATGTGCAACTCTTGAGTTTTCTGTCCTCAGATCTCCAACATAAAACATAGTGCTTTGCATGGAAGCAACAAGCTAGAGCATATTAACAGGTCGTAAAAAGTGGAGCTCTCTTGCCTAGCACAGTGCACCTGAAGTATTGCTGGGGAAGTGAGGTAGTGCCTTGAAAAGTGCTCAGCTTTTAAGTTGGATCTGAGATAAGGAAAGATTATGACCTCTGAGTCCTTATATTATGGAGATATGTGTATGATTTGCAGCTATGGTCTCCACACAAGTCCTGCATTTAGTCACTACTAGGATTCACCTTATATTTGAATGTCATGTCCAAAGTAGAAAATGAGGTTACTTTTTGTACATGAGCAGTCTTTGCATTTCTTATATTTGGATTAAATGAAATTTTGCAGATACTAGCCAAAAGCAAGCTTGATTACATGAATATTCTCCTGGCCACATCACTTCATCAGGGCTTTTTTTAGGAATAATAAATATTTCAAAGATAGCCTACAAAAACATGTAGAAAAAAAACCAGCAGCAGATGATTTAATATGAGTGAAATAATTGCCATGATTGGCTATAAAGCTATCTTAATATAACATTCAATTTTGCAGTTAAGCATTTCCCTCACAAATAGGAATCAAATTGCATCAACTTAGATACTAGAATCACAGATTGAAACAAAAAACCGTTTTTACAAAGAATTTTGGAAGTCACTTTCTAGTTGAAAGTGTTTTTCAGGGAAAAAAAGATTCTATTTCTGATCATGCTAATTTTCATTGTGGTTAGGCAGATTTTTGTGGTACATACTGAAGGGTGACTAAATTTCTTCTCCTTTCTTTGCTCTTAGGGAGTCAGATGTGCTGCCTCTAATTGCCTCTTGTTCATGTCTGCACAAAATTCAAGTTTCTCCTCTGTGTCATTCTAACTCCATATATGTTCAATTAACTGTTCTCTGAATTACTGACTTTTTGAGCTTTAGCTGCCTGATGTGTCAGAGAAACTTCTTTCTTGCTTCTTTGCCACTGTCTTTTGTTCTTCCATCAGAACTAGGAGGGATCAGCATATCTTGTTTCTTGCACTGTTATCAACACTAGTTCAGCTATCAAATGCTCTGTTACTAAAAGAGCAGTGGTCGATACAAAAACAGTAAGCAAGAGGAAAGTGGATAATAAATGAAAATCACAGGAAGAAACTGCCTTTTGTCATCAATCTCCTTTTAAAGAACTACACTGAAATTAACACACTAGTATTCTAATTCATGTTAAACAAATAACAGAAAATGTACACTCTAAAATTAACAGCTGTTTTTTCTTTTGTTTGTCACCTACAGAAGTATATCTTAAGCATTCAGAAAACAATTCAGTACATTCCAGTTCTTAAACTATTTTGGCTGTGTGCCTTCTTATGTTACACATTTGAGATGACTGAGCATCAGCTATCCAGTAGTGCATGAAGTCATGGTATGTGGCCTTGGGCAGCACTTCTGTTAGAGAAAGGAGGTAGGCTGGTACCACAAAACCTTTAAAGAACTTGTTTTAACATTTTATGCAAAGCCACAGTCTGCAGTTCAAAACTTCTATAGCATGTCAAGAAAGAAATTCAGCAGGGAATATTCTGTGACAAACAATCTCTGGAATTTCATATGACAGTCCAGACCTTGGGCAAGCAAGCAGAATTCCCTTCAGATGATGATAAAGCAGAAGATACGGTCCAAGATCCAGTTGGTGCATTTCAACTGTTAATAGCAATTTAATGCTTGGGACCAGATTAAAGGGAAACCAAAGTAAGTTTTCTTAAAAAAAATATGTGTATTTTAGCCATTAAAGTTCTCAGCACCAACTTTTTCCTTCTGTATATCCATTTGCATTATGCCTTATGACTTGCTAGTTTAAATATAATCTCTACTGCCCAATACAGGTTGTCCTAGAAACTATTTTAATAATACATTACTGTTAAGGATATTTATACACATAGCACTGCACACAGCTTACGGCTGGTTGCCCCTATAATTAAACCACTTGTGATTATAGGTTATGTTTGTAATTTATCATGTCATTTATAAATATCCACTTAATATCTGTTAAAACTTCTTGATTCCCAGATAAGAAATAGAAAAGAGTTTTGGAGTGAAGCTTCATGTAGAAGTTTTCCTGGACTGTGTCAGGAGAAGGCTGTGTTCTTGTGACATGCTGACTATTTTTCACTTTGTGTTATTTCATACAGGTTCTGAGGAATGTGATGGGTCTGCCGTTTAGCTTGTGATTGAATCTTCTTGACTTAGTTTTTTTGTTTGTTGAATTAAATGTATGTAGAAGCAAAAGCTGGTTAATATGACAATTGAGAAGTCATTTGTCATTAGTTATCCCAAATACCGGCTGCATTGCTGTGAGTAGTGTGGAAGGAGGGGTAAAATTGTATATCAGAAAGCACTATTGATATAAAACCAGCACTGAGATAGAAAGCAAAGCAGCCAGAGGTATCTTAACTTTTAGCATGAACTTATTCAAATAGTCTTGATGTCAGTGGCCCACAGTAACTGGGGGAGGTGGCAATGCAACTCAGGATGCTGTAACCTGTAGATAGAGGGCACATTAATCATTCATGCTTCTGCGCATTGTTTCTTCAGTTGTGCAATGTGCGAGGGAGGAAGAAATATTCAATAACCCAGGAAAAGGGACAGGGTAACCTCAATCTCGAGGTGCTTCACTGAAGAACTGGGGAATGAGAAAAAGAGCCTTTGGAAATAAGAAGAGGTAGGCAATGACATCCACAGATACTGGATGAGGATATTGTGATTCCATTCTGTTCATTTTTGTTCATTTGCAAAATTGTGGGTCAAAAGAAAACAGGAGAAACTGGAGTGAATTTAAGAAGAGCTGAAGATCCAGCATGCACTGTGAAGCTTTTTGTCTAGCAGTCAGCAGAGATAAACTTCACATTTCAAAGACAGCAGGATGAGAGGCCAGATTAACAGGAGAGGAATTAAAAAAAAAAGAAAGATAAAAATTGAGCGTTCAATAACGCAGTATCAGAAGAGTTTGCTGTGATGGCATATTTAACATACTCTAGAAACCAACTGCAGGGTACTTTGTGGCATTTCTGAGATCAGGGAAAACTTCATGAATCCTAGAGAGCAGAAATAGAAAAAACTTCAAGAAATCTCAAACCCTTTGTAGGTGAAGGAGAGAAGGAATTAAATATGAAATATGAACAACTGCTTTGAATATGTAGATCTTAGTTTTGTGGCAAATTCAACATTCTGATTTTGCATTTTTAATGAGAAAAAGGTTATTGAGCTTTGTAAAACACAACTAGATAAAATGTTTTAAGATTAATTGTAAATTTAGCACTGGAAGAAACAATCAGCATAAGAAATAAATAGCTAAATGAAATCTGTGTCTTCTTGAATAAAAACAATTAAAGCAAATGAATGATGTAATTACATGTGTAATTCAAATATGAACATGGCAATATTGGATTTCACTGTGGCAGTTATCCATTGCCATCATGACAAAACCCACTGAATTTTCTGAAAGTCAAAATGTGAAATCAAAGAGCCTGCTAATACACACAGATCTATTACAAGTAAAAGATTCAAGGCAGGGGCAACCACCTCAGTTTTAGGGTGTACTCTGTTGAAATGCTTAGCTACATTTAGAAAGATGTTAAGTAAGGAGTTACTGTACATTTAGGAACAGATGTATCCTATTAAAAAATGATGTACATCTGGGAGGACTGTTCGTTATCATAGGCTTGATGTTATTATGTTGTAGCTAGGGGCTTACATTAGTATTCAGGAACTTATTTTATTTTTCCTGTTTTTACAGTGCTATCCCCTTGAAAATCTTTAAACCTTTTTCTGCAGTAGGCTTGCCACTCAGGCCCACTCAGGCATGAATAATCTGAGGGGTAAACAGAATGCTGTTATAAATACGCAAGTGTTCATGACAAGAAGCAGTAAATTTAAAGATGATTAAAAAGCAACAACAAAGCAAATACCCTCTCAAGCACATACAGATATTACATAACCAGTATCTGTTTTTCTTGTAAAGGATTCATTAGAACATGTCTTAGAATTGAGTGAAATAAATAAATCAGCCTGATTAACGAGCTACCATGAATAATCTCTAGATCAAAAGATCAAAAAGAGGATTTATTTGTTATTGCTTTGTGTTTTATTTAATCATGAGACCCATATAAAACACGTATAAAGATGCTGTACTGTGTATAAATGAGGACACATTCTAACATGACTGTGTTGCACACCTTTTTACACAGCTGTCAAGAGTTCCAGTTCAAGAGAACACCTAAACATAGATTACTCTTTTTACAAGTCTTCAGGTTCAGCTCAACTGACTGAAGTACAACCTCATAAGGGCTATATGGGTTTAAAAGATTTTTAATAAACTTTGAGATATCTAAATTAATGTTTAGGTAGATGAGGCAACGAACTCCTAACCTGAACTGCATCTGTTTAAAGGTGGGGGAACACTACAGATAATGTAATTTTCCAAGTGAATCAAGTACCTCCAACAGCGTGTCTCACACACATGAATGTGTCTTTTCTCAGCAGGGCAGTAGATGAGGAATGGCTTTGTCCCTTTTTCCTGGGTGTGGATTTTACATAAAATGCATAGAATAAATCCAGAAATCTCCTCCAAGCTCAAGAGACTTCTAACCAAAAAGTATTGAGGCATGCAAAAATGCCAGAAGGCTTGTGTGGATGAACAAGGAACTCCTGACCAAACTGAAAACGCAAAAAGGAAGCATACAGAGAGTGGAAGGAAGAGTGGGAGAATGGACTTGAGGAGAAGGACTTGGGGGTGCTGGTTGACAAGAGGCTTGACATGAGCCGGCAGTGTGCACTTGCAGCCCAGAAAGCCAGCTGTATCCTGGTCTGCATCAAAAGGAGTATGACCAGCAGGTGGAGGGAGGTGATTCTCCTCCTCTACGCTGCTCTGCTCTGCTCTGCTCTGCTCTGCTCTGCTCTGCTCTTCTCTTGTGAGACCCCACCTGGAGTACTGCATCCAGTTTTGGGCCCCCAACATAAGAAGGATGTGGACCATTTGGAGCGAGGCCAGAGGAGGGCCACGAAGATGATCAGAGGGATGGAGCACCTCTCCTATGAAGACAGGCTGAGAGAGTTGGGCTTGTTAGCCTGGAGAAGAGAAGGCTCCAGGGAGATCTTGTAACAGCCTTATAGTACCTAAAGGGGGCCTGCAAGAAATCTGGAGAGGCTTTTTACAAGGGCATGTAGTGATAGGACAAGAGGGAATGGCTTTAAACTGATGGGAGATTTACATAAGATATTAGAAAAAAATTTTCACTATGAGGGTGGTGAGGCACTGGCACAGGTTGCCCAGAGAAATTGTGGCTGCCCCATCCCTGGCAGTGTTCAAGACCAGGCTGGATGGGGCTTGAGCAACCTGGTCTAGTGCAAGGTGTCCCTGCCCATGGCAGGGGGGTTGGAACTAGATGATGTCTCAGGTCCCTTCCAACCCAAGCCATTCTATGATTCTATGAAACTATGATAAGCCTTCCTGTTTGATTTTGAATTGGAATGTCTTTGCTTTGTCACTAAGTTTGTGACAGAGAATGAAATTTCAAATCAGGGTAGCTTGAAGTTATACTGGAGTCTGCTTTTTATTTTTTTATTGTTATGTGACACTCCCCAATCCTTTTGATACAGAAGCATAGAAAGAAACCAAAATTTGATGACAAATATCTGTGAAGATACGTTATAATGGAATAAGTCTTCCTTTGGCTAAGATGCAAGCAAGTTATTAAGACAACTAATGCTTGTGATTTTGCCACTTGTTTGTATTCTATATATTATGGAGCCTTTTTTTCCTCATTAAAATGTTCATAGCTCTAGAGGTAACCTTGTAAAAACTCTAAAGCCTTAAAAATGTATGCAAAAAACATTCAGCATATGAAAAGGAAAGATTTTTTTCCCAAAAAATATTATAATTGAAATTACAATGAAATTATCATGAGCCTTCTTACTAAGCAGTAAGGCTGAGGATAATGATTGTTTTTCAGCTGTTTAGTCTAGGCAAGCCTGTTGATTGAATTAGCACTACAGGTATTGAGATAGAAATCTAAGGGGGTTGATCCTTACCCTAACACATCCTTGATATGGCAGCTGGAAATAAATCTATTGGTTGGTATGGAGACTGTGATTTTGTTCTTATATTTGAAGCTGCTAGGAAAATAAGACTGTTACTGACACAAAGTTTATGAAGAAGTATTTTTTTCTCTGATTAATTTATTTTAAATGAATTTAGTTCTTTAAGTTCATCCATATATTTTACTATCCTTTGTGTTTAATCACGTTGTTTTGTTACTAAAATGTAAAGAAATGTGTATGATTGGAATGTTTTCCCATACGTGGGATTCTTGTATCTGAAGACCCTTAAGATCGCTAAAACCCCATAACAAACTAGGTATTGATAGTACAGAAAACCACCCTGTCATTGTCCTAAAAAAGTTAACCTATATATATGCATATTGTTAACTTTGGAAGGAGAGGTGATTTGGCATTCGTCATTTTTCCTAGTGATCAAAACTCTTGATTGCCAGAAATAGAAAGTAAGAGCTGATCAAATTATACTCAGAAAATATCCACAATAGTTTCATACTCTTTATAGAATCATAGAATCATAGAATAGTT
>NW_009945052.1:55016-85505 GCF_000696875.1 Nestor notabilis | reverse complement strand
AACCCTAATTATTCTATGATTCTATGACTTCTTTTTAAAAATATTTTTCAAGTAGGAAATCATTTTCCTACAAAACTACGCAAATGAAAATACTATTGATCTATCATCTGGAGATACTTTGTGTGAGTTTAGTTTAATATAATTTCAGCAAAATAAAGTAAAATATTAACATGAAATCCAGGAATCAAAATATGTAAAGATGGATTTTCCTGGCCGTGCATTTTTAAATTTCCTGTTTTATTTAAGTGCATATATATATATATATATATGTAGTTTGGTGCAGGCCAGGGACATTGTTGCACTACAGTAGGACTGGCCTAGAAAATTAATGGTTCCTCCAGCCCTTCAGTTCATCTATACGCATCTGCATAGGCCAGATGCACACTTTGTGTGACTGTCATTATGGGTAGGTAGGAAGTTTTGAAAGTATAATTCCAGATTCTCTGTCGTATGATTTCTAATTGCTGTGTCCAGATAATTTTGTAAGTTCGTTCTTGACTTACCAGAAGTTATTTACAAACTGCATTTTATTCATGAGTCTCTGGCCATTTGGGACTATTACTATCTCTAGGTGGGTACCTATACCTATATAAAGCATAAGAAGGGAAAAGTAAAACGTGACCCTTAAGTGGCACAATAAAATGTAATGAGGTGTGCTCACCTGGGATAACAGCACTGTGAGAGGTATATAAACAGAAAGCAGTTTATAAAACCTGACCTGTTACTAAGAAGCAGTGAAACGTACAGAAGAAGGTCTGGAGGAACCTGACTTTGTTGGCAGTTGGAATCCACGTTGTTTGCCCTGAATGATCACATAACATGATACCAGCAGTAATAATATAATTTTAACACACACATAACATGTTTTTTCTGGTTTTGGGATGTTTTTGTTTGTGGGGTTGTTGTTTTTTTTTTTTTGTTTTTTTTTTTTGTTTTTTTTTATTAATATGCAGTGGCTACCAATGAGACGAGTAAGGCAGCAGCAGCTGCAGACAGAGGTAGCTGCAAATGATTTATGTTTTCAATTAAGAGAGTAGTCTTACATAGATAATTTGATAGACCACAACCCCTTTTACTACTTGGATGTTTTGTCTGAGGTAGTTTGTTATTTCCTCAATTTCACTTGTTTCTTAATAAAAGAAAGCATTTAGGGTTTGTTTTGTTTTGTTTTTTAATAATCTATATTATATTTCTTGTAGGGTTTATTCAGCTTGTGTTTCTCAGTGTCAGGAATTTGCAAATGCATCTGTCTACACCTGATGAGTTCAGTTCTGCCAAAAATACTCCCAGTAAGTCCAACATTCTTTATTCCATTGTTGCTAATGTTAACATTTTTAAATTAATATTTTTTCCTACTTTTCATATTCAGCCCTCTTTTATGTTTCTTTCATAAACATGACTTAAAAATTTCTGAAGAAATCATTCCAGTAAAATCATTCCAATGAAGGACATGGTCTTTTTGGCTTACTTTACCTTCAGTCCTTAGAAAAAGCATTATTTCTGGAAAAGCAATTGGAAAACAGTGAGTAGAAATTGAAATAATAATTCCTGATTAACTCAAACTTTTCATACTTAGATTCACCTGTACTTTAGTTTAAATCAAAATAGTTCCTGGGCTTGTTTCTTTTTTCTTTTTTGCCTGAATATGCCACCCTCATAGAATCATTTCCGATATCATTATTTCTTAAAAGCAGATGTTGAAATACAGTCCTGAAATCTTTTGCTCCAATAATTTTTAAGTCATTATTTTTCTTTCCTGTTCATATCTTCTTTCCTTTTAGCAAGTAATGGTGGCAATTAGGAATAAAACTATTTAAAAAAAAAAAAAAAAAAAAGTGTTTGTGTCTTGCCCAGACTTGACCTCCTCCAAATTCTTTTCAGTTTATGTGAGTTTAATCTTACTGACTTTAAGTTATTCCACCTTCTTCAGGCACCCATCCCTGAATAAACTTCCCCTGGCCGCTGAGGGATCTTAGCCTTTTCATGACTAACATTACCTGAGATTCCTTTCTTGTTTCATCTCTGTACCTAAAAACAAAGTTTGGGTGACTTTGAAGTTTATTTGGGAGAGGTTCACTGTTAGAAATCCACAGTTGAGGGATAAATCTTTCTCTTCCCCTGGCTTTCATGACCCACTTGTGTGGATTCTCCTTTATATCTGAATGGCTGTGCAAGGCAAAGAATCATGGAGTTCTTCATTCGCCATGTTCCTTGGCCCTGGACATGACCTGAATTCACTACTTCTTCATAAACAGCATAAAGCAAGGCAGAGAAATGAAGTTATAAACAATTAACTTAAAACCAAGAGAATATCTTCATGTTCTCCATAGATTTACCTCTAGCTGTACTACAAAGCTGACTCATTTCTCTTATTTTTGTCATGTAGTACTGGTGGGCCCTTTTCAGCACTACTGCTGCCTCAGCCCTAGTGTTTATAACTCTGAGGATTTGCATTTCAAATTTCCACAGCTATCCGTTTCTAATAAATCCAAACTCTCCAGCTCTTCTTCTCTCCTTAGATACATTGTCCTAAGCTAACTTTTCGTGAACTGTTGGAATTCACTTGGAACTAGTCTTAATAAAGCTCATTTTAATTAATTTTCAGATTTAAGACTTCACAGGTTTCTAATACCTCATAACTCACTCCAACACAGTTTATCCTGTTCTTTGGAGTCTTCCTACAGCTTTGCTCAAGCTTTAGCTTCTGTGCCTTTCTTTTCTTTCCTTATGACAGGTTTTCCCTAATGCTTTTTTCCCCAGGCTTTGCCCTTAATTTCCATTTAATGTAATACAATGTGAGATGTGATAAAGCTGAATATTCTAATAGCTACATAACAATTTTTTTTTTTTTAAATTGTGGTATCTGCATGCCTTTCAGAGAGTGCTGCTAGCACATAATGTTCTCTCATATGGGTTTGACCTTCCCATAGAGGTTGGGGTCTCTTTTGGGCAACAATTGTGTCCCCTGCACAGTGTATGGCCCAAGGGGTTTGGCATTTCTGAGAACTCTTGAAAGGTGAATTGTTATTACTATTACTAAAAAAGGACAAGGTTGTGATTTTGGGAGTCTGTTTCTTATGGAAGAACAGTAGACGCATTTCTCTAACAATCCTGGGCAATGCTGTCTTCTTAAAATACTGCTTACGAGAAGCTGGAAACCTGTATTGTGGTGATCATGACATATTGCCCTATCATGTACATATTCCTGTCTGATTCATGACACTGGTCTGTAGACAGACCTTGGATCTGACATGGTATGTTGGCTTTTTAAGCCATTGAGCTTGATGCATTGGCAACTTTTAAATGCTTATCTCACCTCTTTCCTGAAGATGGGTGCTATTGACTGCAGCCTCCAGAAAAGCTCATATAAAGACCCCAGTTAATCCTTCCACCTGAGTGGAAAAGTAATGTCATACCAACCTTGCCCCTGTCTGAGAAAATAGCTTAGCTCAAATCCAAATAATAATATTTTACTTTGTTCCCCTGTAGTAGTTAATTCTGTAATTCTATGCAAATGACGATCAAGCTTTTGAGCAGCACCACTAAAAGCTGCCATTTTATAACAATTATATAGTTGCTGTCTTTTTTTTGCTTTTCTCAGTATTTGTTCTTTTGCTCTGATCCTGAATGCCTCGGTAGGTTATTTTAAATATAGCTTTTTAAAATTCTTATCTAATACTTCTGGATAGCATTCAGCATTTTTATGGAGAATGTGAATTACACACTATATGAGCCAATAAAGATTTCATTCAAAATCTTAAGAAGAGCATTTTTAGAAGCACTGGAAAATAAGACAATAAAATAGAGAATAAAACCAAAATAGCGCTCCAGTGAATATTGCTTATCACTAACCAGATTTCGCTGACTAACCTGTGTGGGTAATGGATGACAAACTTCTTTTGAAATCTGTCAGTGCTGCCATTTTCTGCATGACTGCAGAGTAAATCATAGACAATAAGCAGAGCATCTTGTTCAGTAAATCACTACAGCACTTCCCAAGTACTGCAGTAAATGGACAAGAGACAAGTCTGTAACATGTCACTTTACATCCAGTGTTTGGACAACAGTCAATTAGATTTTACAGCATGCAGTTACACTGAAGCTTTACTGCTCTGTTGGCAATGGGGTACCAAACAGCGAAGGTGGTTATTTTAACTGCTAGGCAATAAAAGGAAAATACTATTATTACAGATTTTTCTTCCTGTTTCTTTTAGAGCTCAGCTGCATTGTGATTTCATGTCAGCTTTGAGATGATGTGTGTCAACACTGTCAGAAAAGGTACACACCACCTTCAAGGCAGAGCAGTTAGTCGAGTGGGTGCATTCATTATCAGTGCCATGATGGTCTGTATCTGATCTTGGCTGCTTCTGAATTTGTCATGTTGTTTGACATTTTATTAATTTTATCATTTTAATGTTTATTTATTTCCAGAAATAGCTTAAAAAATGTAATCCTTACGTGGTCTGTGCGAACTGGAAAGTCATTTTAGCTCATAGAGTATATTTTGTTTTTTCAGTAATGAAATATGATGGCGTTGTTCAGAGGTTTAAGTTTTTGAGATGCAAAATGGTTGAGGTGTTTCTTAAAAAGATAGATCTCAGGTTTGCTGAATAAGGCATGGCCTCATCCTGGCAGGTTTGTCACTGTGCAAGTGGCAACACTTATGAAATGGCAGTAGAGAAAATAATGACTCATGTTTGGAGCAGAAATGTGAGTGTCTTCCTAGGAATAAGGGGAATGACATGACCAGAAAGAGATCTGCAGAAGGCAGAGAGAGAGCAGGAGAGTAGAGATAAAATTCCATCAGAGAAGCTTGTGTAGGGGAGGAGGGATGTCCTCTAGCTGTGAGGTAACAAGTCAGTAAATGCTCTGCAGGGAGACACACGACTGGGGAAACTCACAGCAGTCTCTACAGGTTTTTCTGGCAGATTATGTCCCTCTTTTTTTGAGCATGGCCTCATTTTGTGCTTTTTGTTGATCATTCAGCAAACTTTTCACACATGAATATAATTGTTATGTCATTCCTTGTCTTTGGATGGGTCCTTGTAGGCTGCTGGGTAGCAAGGAGCCCGTTATTTTAAGTAAGCTTTAGAAAATTGGGAAAATCCTACCTACAATTTTCTAGGGAAGGCACATTAAAAGAGCTCTTGAGCCATAATATATTAATCATTTTCATGGCTTTTCAAGGGTGGGAGAGTCCAAAAAGTATTGGACTGCCTCTGGGGGCCATGATTGAAGGCAACCCTAATTGCAGTATCTGTTTTCTTCAGTTTGTGTGTTTATCCTTGCTACTTAAGGTAAGTGCCTGTGCATGTGCTGCAAAGAAGGCAACATGGCCATGGCCTCTCTCTCTCCCTCGCTGTGGCTGCCTGACCATGGAGTGAAGCATGTACTAGACTGTCTAAATGGCGAGACCCATCCCATCTGGGTACTTACCCTCTCCTGCCATGCTCCCTGTGCCAGGTCTGCCAGCAGGACAAAGCCTAGACTCACCAGCACAGAGGATGCCCTGGTGGGCTCCACCAAATTCCCTCATCTAGAAGGTTAGGGGGTCAGGACTGACCTTACTTGGTTTTAATTGGGCTGCTAATGGACTGGAAGTCTCAAGAGCTGTTGTTTTTCTTCCCTGAATGGAAAGAGCTTGCAGAATTTAATAAGAGCTAAATTGCAGGGTTCTATTAAAATGAAACATGATCTTGTACACATTATCCTGTGAAGGTATACATAAAAAGCTACTCAAAAGCTGAAGTATCTATAAGAAAGAAGTCTTGCACACAGCAGAATTTTATTTCTCCCCTTGAAATGACGGAAGCTTGATAGTGGTGTAGTAATTCTTGGTTAGAACAAAATTATTGTAAAAGTTACTGAAAAGCTTTTCATTTTCATGAATGTATTCACACTTTGTTGCAAATGATTTTTAAATGTAATGGGTTGTTTTAAAAAGATACCTACAATAAAAGTAATAAGAAAAAATCTGTTATCAGAGTTATTACAACTGTATTATTATTATTATTTCTTTTTTTTAATACTAGCTGGTTTAATTACTTGATTTGGTATTTCTGTAGGACACTGGAGTCACCTGATTATGACAGTAGCCAATGGCACATTTACATGGCTTGAAATCAGGACTAGGTATTGTGCTAGTAAAATAAAGCAACAAGGTATCACTAAACTAGCTACAAAAAATACTAATTTGAACTTGTTAAGAAATTACTGTAGTACCTGTTTATAAACAATACATTTTTATATGTATTTCATTCTGTCATAACATGTATATGCAGCAAGCTGCCAGCAAGCTTTTTAACTCAATGGTGTTTAGAGGAAACAGTTCAGGTGTTGTTCAGTTTACAAGGTGTTAAAAGCCATTCAGCTGTTTACTCTGATTTGGAGGGGAGAGCTTTTTACCAGTGAACAATGTGAGACTCGCCAATAGATCAGCACCCATAGTCCTTGGATAAAATCAGTGAGGGACAACACTTCCAAATAGGACCCTGGCCCCCCTGCATGCTCTGCCTTTTGCTGCTCCCCTCTGACTGACATAAGCTAAGGTGCTTCTCTCCTTTTCTCCTATGGATATGTTAACTTCTTTTCTGACCTGAAAATAAAACTCACTTTTGCGGTTTGTGGAGTCCTTTTTCTTCTTTACAGAGATATTCATCTTTCTTTCACTCCGATATTTTCCTCACTAAGAAGTCAGCGTCAGCTTTGTACCCTCCTTGATGCATTTATGTAGTGGATTTTTATACCTAGGATTTTTACAGCAGATAAAAAGGTTAAATGCATGGATGCAAGTACTTGTGTAAATGCATGCTTGCCTCCAGAAATAGAGTGCTGCACTCTGCTTTTTATATCAGTTTTTAATTTTTCTAATTTTGTTAACAATCAAGGAGAGAGTCTTGATTATATTAGTGTCAAAGCCGAATTGCTCTAAGGGAGTTCCTTTAACAGAATTAATCTGGACTTACACCATATAATAAAGTTCAGGATTTTTATCCAATGTTTTCACAGATGAAAAGAGTAAGAAATCAATATGCATTTTTTAAGGCATTTTTACAAAGACAGACATTCTTACTTGCTATTTATAGTTCTGCTTTTAGATATTAAACTGTGACAGAAATAATGAAAAGAATGAGGAATATTTATGTTTGGCTGAAACTTCTGCCTGAAGTAATAGTTACCAGAAATCAGTATATTTTTCAGCTTGAGTTGTCAGCCTTTGATATATCTATGGAGCAATGGGATCAAATAGTTTCTGTAATTACACATCATAATTCTGGTATAATAGTAGCTAAATCTCATACCAGTTTGTAACAGTACAGAAAAATAATAGAAAACCTCCTTTAAAAAATCCCATTCTCATCTTGCTCAAAACCGAATAAGTTATTTGAAAGCCAGAGTTAGTTACATTAACTTAAGGCTTACTGTAGTTAAGAACTTTACACAAAAGCATTTGCCAAGACATCACCACAAAGAGACAGAAGTAGAAATGGAGCTCTGTAGTACCTTTTTACATCAAAAAAAAGAGTACAGGCGTTATCAGTTCTTTGAATGCAGAGTCCTGGCTGACAGGCTGCAGCATTCAGGTTTGGGCCAAACATGTGCTGCTGAATTGGATCCCCCTGATGTCCCATTTTAACATGCTTTGGTTTGGTTTTCAGGGAGGTTTGGGTGAGTGTTAGCAACATCCTTTCTGGAGAGGCTACACTGGATCTTGCCACCCCATTGTGTACTAAGTACCTTCAAACCTCAATGAGGACTCAAGCATTCCACCAGACAGCTGGTCTGGTGGACAGCGTCATGCTATGTGTGCACTAGGCTGCTCAGCCTGAGGAGCTGGGTTATACCTGTTGTATAGTAACACTCTAGAGCTGTTACCCAGTGAAGATGTAGGGTCCTACTTCTCCCATATTGTTCTATATTACTTGCTAATATAAACATAGCTTTAAATTTACACTAGTAGGTTGCTGATACGTTTTGAAAGCATCAAAACGAAGCCCAGCTTCAAAACTTCAGCCTTGTTGACTTTCAGTGGGATCCAGATGCTCTTCATATGTTTATCTTCCTTCCCAAACAATTAAAAAATGCACATATCATTATTAAGACTCTGAATAGCAAAACTGTAGCTGAGATTAGAAATATGTAAAGAGACCTCTATTGACATTAGCATGCAGCCACTATAAAATGAATCTCAGCAGCTGCTTAGCGGTGCAAAGCAGCTTGCTCAGCAATTCGCACCATGAAGTGGAAAAAGAATCTAAAAAGCCATCTCACTTCAATGGGAATTTAGCCAGGACATAAGAATTAATGTTTAAATTAACAATCCTAATCTAAGGAGAAGTGCTACAGAAATTTTAATAAGCATCAGGAGCATTCTGGGTTTCTATTTTATCTAGGAGAGACACCAACGCTGCAAAAATAACTCATTGATCTTGAGGAGATCCAACTGAGGAAGTCCACTGACCTTGCCTAAATCTAGCTCACTTTATCTGTAAAATCTCAGAGAACACCAGGCCAGGTGGCCTAGGGAAATACGTGGGTGTATTTACATGTACATTGTGTGTATTCTTCCAGACAAGATGCAAAGTTACAGAATGCGTTACAGGGAAGAATAAAAACCAGATGTGTAGCAACCTGGAATTGCTGTGGTGAAGCGGCAAAAAATCCTTTTGACTTAAACAAAACCGAGATTTAAATAAGCTTCTTTTAGTGATTTCCGCTCTTATTTAGGAAACATTAATTTGCCCAGTCTTAAACACACTGGCTTTTTAAACAAAGCTCTGTTTGACATCTTTTGCATCATGATCTGGCCATAGTTTTGCTAATTTGGGTGATTCCTATTTTAACTCAATGAGTTATTCATTTGAATCTCACTTGCTTGTCTCTACTAGGCAAAATTGGCAAGTGTACAATAAACAGAATGCATAAAAGCTGATACTTTAATTCAGTGTCTGTAATTTGATTAAGCTACATTGTACTCTGAAAAAAAAAAAAGATTATGTAGCAGCCTGCAATTTTCCTGAAACTTCTCGTGGGCTGTACTACTTACCTTCAGTACATAAGATCCAGTAACATCTGAGCATATGAACCCTTCCCCATGCAGCTAACTGGAAGTGTTTTCTCTTTCCTTTTCCTGTTTCTTTTCCCTCTTCCCTTTCTCCTTCTATTTTCTCCTTTTTTTTTCCCCTTTTTCTCTCTTTCTCTTTCATTTTAAAACCGTATTATGAGAATGGTGGATTGACAAGAAGCATACATAATTTCATACTATAAAACATTTTGACTGCACATTGTCATGCTATTCTGTTAAACTATATCTCTTACATAAGCAAGATTTTAAAAAAGATAGGATATGTATTGTACCTTTTTTTCATCTAAATTTTGTTATTGAAATTCTAAAGAAAGTCTGTTGAATCCGCAGTGTTAAGTAGTGGGGTTTTATACCTGCAATAAAGAATGAGTCTATTTCTCATTTTGATTTCACTGCTTGACCACAGACTGTAGAATTTAGAAGCAGAGACTAAAATGAAGAGAGGGAGTTAAACAGGTGCATAAAAAGGAGAAGAGAAAGAGATTGAGCCTTTATGTTCCTAAGACCATCAGTCTGTGGATAAGCAGTATTATCATTATTTCTGCTAAATTTTTAGTCATATCTGGTAAATGCATATTAATCCCCTTTTTTGGTCCTTTCACCAACATGCTCTTTAAATTTTGCTGATCCTTCCTAAATAACGTTTCTCAGCTTTGGATTATGTTATTCATTTCCAGAGCTAAACCACATCACAGGGCCTTGATCACCTCCCCTCGCAATTGCTGCAGCTTCTTCTTCCCTTGACAAAAGCAGTCTTGCCCCAGTACTACAGCAAAGGTTTTTCTCTGGGTCGGTTGCATTGAACATGCAGCCCCTCTGATTGCCTCCACATACATTCTTTTCTGTGTATCAAATGTAAGCTGCTTGTCTTCACTTCCAAGGATTTTTATGGCCTATTCCCACTGTCATCTCTCATTGTGACAGAATGAACTACCACATAGGTGGAAAAGCCTCCAAGCAGCTGGCTGCAATTAACCACCTATCTTTTCAGGAGTTGGTGGGAGCAAGGGGAGATCTAAGTGCCATATAATCAGACCCAGCTCTTTCTGAGAACACCTCCTGTGGTGAAGAAGGGTAGATCTTGAAGGCATATCAAAGGCAAAACAGCTCAGGGAAAGGAGAAAGGATGAAAGGGAAGAGCTCAGTGAATTAAAAAAAAAAGAAGGACTGGAACTGAAAGTAATTGGGGACCCAGCAATCCCACAACTAAGTGCAATGCAGCGCAGTGATGAGACACAGATGAAAGTGCTCAAGAGCTATTTTCCACAGCTCTCCACCATTGCTGAGCTGGTGTTTTATTGGACTTAATCTGCCATGAACACTGGGTGTGACCCTTCTGGGAAGAGCACTTCAAGTGCCTGATCTGCAGTCTGTCTGAAAACCTACTGCATATGTGAGGGTCAATTATAATTACATGCTTTGTATAGTGAATGGATACCTCTATGGGACCTAAATTATGAAGAAATCCTTGTCCAGGAGTCACAAAGTCTGAATTCACACTGTTATCTTCCAGAGCAACTTGTGCAGGGTGAAGAGGACTCCTGCTTGACTGTGCTCACCTGCCTTCAAATATCTGCAAATTTCCTTTTCTCTCAACATGACAACCTCCATAAAGAAATTGCAAGTGTGCTTACAGACAATCCTTGATTGGGCTGCTTATCTTTGTGAAGGCCACCAAAAGCTTAGTTTAGTCAAACTATTTTAGTAAGTGTCCGTTTTAGTAGAATATAACAGTCATTTGGGATTTATGGCTTAGCATCTTGCCCTTTCACTCTTCGCAAGGATTCTCAAGGATGACTGTAATCAAAGATCTTCCTCTGCAAGTCCTTGTAATAAATCTTTCATTTCACTTGGTAGATGTTTCACTTTCTTGCACCTTGTGTTCAGTATTTAATTATCTTTTGTTATTTAAGGACATGAATAAAGACAAAAGCAGAAAGCAGGACTCACAGCATCCTTCCATTGTGAAAGTCTTTTCATACTAGGTTGGCCAAAGTAATTCAAAGTTTTTTACCATTTCTTGTGTATTTTCAGCACAGGGTGACATTAGCTATTTTGCTTTTGGGCAAGGGGAAAGAAGAGTGTTTGCATAAAGGCTTGTTTTCTAGGCTGGACTCAAAATTTTAGCAAATACATCTGCATTGCTACAACAGTGAATTTTTCCATTGAGCTTGGCACTTGCACACTCTTTAGCTAGCCACTTTGAAGTCTTCGGGCACTTCTAGGCTGCTGGGCCTCTCAGCCCCTCTTCTGTACTCCCAAACATGAAGCAAAGTTTTATAAGATTCATTTTAGCAGTTGAAGGGACATCCTTTACCTTACAAAGAAGATTCAGACTCCCTTTCTACAAGAAATGGTGTGGAAAATATGAGGGATAAAGGGTACAAGTTACTCACAGAGAGATTCCAGTTGGACACTAGGGGAAAATTTCTTTCAGTGAGAACTGTAGATCATGTGGGCTTCTATGTGAGGCCCCAACTGCTCAGGGTTTATCAGTTACCCTTCCTAAAGACAGTTTCCAAAGTCGCTGTCTACTGTTACAGAAACATGCTGCATCAAACCGATTTTGATATATATGATTTTTCAGGACTGATTCAAGTAGGGAAGTTCAGACAAACAAAAGTTTTCCAAAACAATTTAGCTCAGCGAGCATTTAAAATGTTGTTAGAAATACCTTCCTTTTGTTATTGAAAGACTTTAACCTTCAGTCTCATTTTTAAGATGTCATGCATTTCATGTATAAAACTAACAATAACCAGTACTATAAAAGTTAAATGGCTTCATTTTAAAACATTGCTTCAATTTCTATAACTCTCTTACTATGAAAAGAAATGTCATGTGTAAAAAATATAAGACTGTTCATCTATCACTACCCCTAATATGCTATCAAGGATGTCTCTTTAACCTTAATTGTTCTTCACTGAAGCATTCAATTTCCTGTTCTCTGTTCTTGTGGTGCTTCTGTCTTTGCTCAAAACCTGAGTTCCTTTTAACACTGAAATTTCCTGAGATGTAGTTGTTAAATAGACGATTATAAAGTTTTCAAATGTGGATGGAAAGTCAATATATTTTGCCCTAGAGCAGTGTGCTCTGTTTTTAATTTTTCCAAGCAGAATTTTTTAGCAGCTTTACCAAACATTGATGAAGTGCTATATTTATTATTTATATAATGGCTTTAATGAATAAATCATAGCTCATACTTAATCATGATGTCAAAAAATGACAAGAACTGAAAAAACTCATATATGGTGAAGTATTTGACCTTTTGTAATTAGAGAAGGAAGCACAACACAGGTGTCTTCTTGTAGTTAGCAGTAATACTCCTGAGAAAGAACCTACATTGTAAGTTACAATATGTTTCTACTCAAAACCAGTTCAAGTAAAGTGGAAACATAACTGCACCTCACGGTCCTTATTCAAAGTATAGATTGGTGTTTATAATCACTAGCACACCAAACCATGGGCCATGTTGTCTTTGATGCTGGTATAGACGATATAATTGGTCTCTGTAGGGTTTGGCTAACAGGAGAGAGAAGAACTAAATGCACAGCTTAACACATTACCTGTCAGGTTAGGGTACTGATGATTATCTTTGTCAGGATCAAAGTGAAAACCATCAGAAATGAAAGACCAGAAATGTCACTGACTGCTTAAAAAAGAGCAGCTATCAGTAATTAGCAGGTCTGTTTTCCTTTTGCCCTTTCTTAGCTTGATTTTCTTACTCTTTTTTGCAACCACCAATAAGCTGTGAACTTCCCAGTAGCCTCAAATGATCTTTCTTTTGGATAATGCTTACTTCATAATTTATGCATTATGTCTGACTTATCAAAACACAACATTGCTTTTGGTAAGCATTGCTTTTTGGTAAGTTGCCTTTTTTTACACTGGATTTTAAAGCAAAAATGGTATTTTGGGTATACAACTATATTTTGACTTATAATTCTTTTCAGAGATGCCATATGTCTCTGATCCCACCTTTTCTCACTGAATGTGTCAGTTTTCAGGCTTTAGCTGCTTTTGGAAGGAACCCTGCATCTCAAAGTGGTCATTTGTAGAAGTTCCCTATATATCAGCATTTGGGGAAGAATAGCCCTTCACCCACCTCATCTGTCCTCTTCAGGATTTTGTAAACCTTTCCCTGGTCTCTCCTCAGGCATCTCTCCTCCAACTCCAACCTGCTTAACCTTTTCCCACAAAACAGCTGCTCCATCTCCTCAATCTTTTTTGCTGTATTTCTTTATGCCTTTTCCAACAACAGTCTGTCCTATCAGAGATGTGGAGGCTAAAACTGCCCATAGTGTAACAGTTAACTGATTTAATCCTCAGTTCTTAAGTATTGATTTAATCTTCTATATAGAATCCTGGTAGTTGAAAGTATGGATTTTCTTGAGTGTGACTGGTATAATGTTATGCTAATGATCAGGTCACTTAAAACTGTGCTTTGAAAACAGTAATTTTTTTAAAAGCTGCATTATTCTTTGACCAGCAAGATGCCCTGGAAGTCCAGCACAGGGAAACTCAACATTGCTATACCTAGCCCTTGCCTGGGAGCCTGAGTCCCAGGCTGAAAACCTGACAGATGGGTATGAACCTCTGCAGTACCTAGCAAGATGTGGATACCTCAAAATGGGATTTGCAATAGGCAGCATACTGACGCTTCACCAGCAGAAGGCACATGTGAAGAAAGATGAAGTCTCATCTGGATTTAGGCCAATATCTTGAAGCCAGAACTGGCATTTTGGAATTTCTTCCCCATATTCCCAGATTGTCTCAAGCTCCTTTCTCCCTCAAAACACTGCTGATAGATGAGACAATGATCTTAATCTTCTTTTTAACCCACAAACCTGTAGTCAAACAAATGGGAGGAAGGTAGCCCTGGTGTTTCAGTTTCTGTGCTCTGGTCTTGCTGGTGGAACACAGGGCAAAACAGCAGAGACTTGCAAACACAGCGCATGAGGTACTGAGCATATCCCTGCTGCTGCTGCTCACAGGACTTTAGTATGAACGCTGCTGGATCCACACTACTGCAAAAGAAGGAGCTTATTTCTCCTGTTTACTTGGTAATAAAAGGCATACATAGCATGCCAAACATCCCCCTGCTCCTGAAGTTGCAGAGACTTTAATAACTCACAGACTCTTCCAGAACACTTTTTCTCCCCTCCTCTCTCTTAAATGCCTTGAAAGCCTTGTCATGAACAGTGTAGAAAATGAGGCATAGATTAGATTAAATGTTTCCATCTGGAGGGAATGTAGCTGTAAATTAGTGGACTCAAAGAAAGTAGTTAAATGCACATAAAAATAAAGTCCTCCCAAAACACAACACTGCTAATGACATGATATTTAGTTATGTGTTCTTAGACAGGCTCTAACCAGTGTTAGTGGTGAAGGTAGGCATTTAGCTTTGCTTGGAAAGTGTGAAGTACCTGCTTGTAGAAGATACCAGTTTTCAAAGGGGAATAGTTCTTTTCGATGTGTGTATAATTGCTGTTATCGATTTCAAAGCTTTGGGGTATTAAGTAGCTGACATTTTGTATTGGACTTACATGTGACATATGAGTTGCTATGTGTTTACATAACCTGCATGGTTTAAAAAATGATACTTAAGTGTTAGGCTCAGTCTTGCCCTAAAAGAAAAGGTTGGAGATTTTTTTGGTTTGATTTTGGTTTTTTTGTTTTGTTTTTCTTTGTGTTTGGGTTTTTTTTCCTTTTTTTTTTTTTTGTTGTTATTTGTTTGGTTTGGTTCTTTGTTTGCGAAGTAGCAACATACAAAAAAAATGACACTGAAAGGTTTTGCTTGAGCTGGGAAGCAGGACAAATACCTGAAGAATATCTAATGACTTAATAGGTTATGAATATAACTGGCCAGATACTGTTTGACAAAACATTTTTACTAGAAAACACTGCTTTGTAGAACCAAATCAGCCACAGAGAAGGCAGACTTACTTTTTTTAATAGTATATTTGTATACAAACATAGAAGTTATTGGTGCTGCACATCCAACATTTACAAATAACAATGTCAGGGTTTCTATAATTAAATTAACTCTACTTTTGAAAGTAAAACTGTAAATATATACATAGAATGGAAGAAAAACCCTGGGAGAGAGAACAGCCCAAATTTAAGCAAAATATTAAACTATAGGATATTAACCTATAAAAATGTGAAGATGCTTTTGCCTGTTTAGTGAGCTAAAGTGACTCACTGAAGGATCAGGCAATTTTCTGACCCTGCAGACTAGGAGGTGCAAGAGTGGGAAGACTTTCTTCTGGTAGCAATGAGCTTTTAGGTCTACTCAGATATATGCAAATACGTCATCTATTAGCTATACTTAATTTGGAGGAAAGTGTGTGTGCTAAAGAGGTTCAGGGGTACTCCATCTTAGTTTGGCAGTAGGAGGTAGGTTGAGATCCTGCTCATTCCAAACTCTGCCTGCATAGAAAGCCAGTTCATCCCAAGTAAGATGGAGGGGATCTCCCTCTAGAGCTCTTTCAAAAAGTTTACCCCACTCTTACAATGATACTAGAAACTGATACGTTTAAAAACCCTAGTTTACAAGGGCTTCAGCAGTGGAGGGGAAGCAAATGTTAGTACTAGAATATGTGCTTAGATCTGTATAGATTTCTTGTGAGGAATTAATATTGCTATGACACTCTTCCTCCCGATTTCTTTCCAGAGTTTTTGCACACTTAACAAAGGAAACAATAAATAATTATTGTGAAGTTTCATTAACATAATGGGGTTTTTGGAAGCTCACATAGGAATTCCAGCTACACTGAAATAGACTTCACATCTTCTTCTCCCCTCATGCTTTGTAAAGTAGAATTACTTTAAGTGATACACGAAATGAAGAAAAAGCCTTAAATGACTGGAAAAATCATAGGAGGATTTTGTAGGCTAAAACATTCTGCAATTAACTACCAAACTTGCAACAGGGATAAACACCCATGATGGAATTTCTGTAGGTGTAATTTCCACTAACGCCCAGGTTCTTAACAGAAACATAATCCAAAAGAAAAATCCTCTTCATGTTTGACATTGTATTCTTGTATATGCTTAGCGTGTGCTTATTTTCTTATGAACATAGGAAAGATTTCTGTGATGGTTTTTCTTGTATTTCCAATGTAAGTGCAGACTAGGCTCAGTTGTATTCCTTTTGTTGGAACTGGTGGGTATACAAGGAAAAGGTTTAAAAACCACCCAAGCTTAAAGTCTACTGGTATTTGATGGCTGTGTCTGTACTTCAGGTGGGTGCACTTAATGGTGTAAACCACTCTTCTACCTCCTAGATTATCTGCTCTCAAGGACCTTTCAGAGTATAACTTGATTCTTCTCTGAGAAAATACAGGGATGCACAGAAGAGACAGTGGGCAGTGGGAGAATAGTTTGTTGCCAGGTCTCAGTGCAATGCAGAAATATGATACAGCTTCAGAGCAGATTCAAAACCAGTATATCATATATTCATGATGTCCTTGTTTTGTTTCTGTGAGGGTATGGTATTAACCCTAAAATACCCTTTTCTGATATTAGTTTAAAATTTAGGGTGAAGTGGAATCTGCAATTCTGAGTTCCATCCAGGGTGATGAGAGCAGGAAAAGATGTGATGCAACTGTACGGATTTTTCTGTTGTTATTCACTCTCAGCTATTAACTGATCAGCTCAGAATCATGCCCTTGTACAAAGCACTGGTAGTGACAGCAAGCTATTAGCTTACAGCACCTTGGGTACAAGGGGAAGGAAAATAAAATATAGAAAAGCATTTTCAACAGGCAATCAGATCTACTGTGTGCATACAGATTTTCATTGAAAATCCTCAGTGTTTCACTTGACATGTATGTGTGTAGGGCACACACAAACATGAAGCAAATCTCCTGATAAAGAGGCTCAGAATGGTATATATGACATTTTTGTAATAAGTAATGGAAAGACAACACTTGAAAAAACATTTAATTGATGCTTCACATTATGATTTCTCTGATCACAAACATAGTTTAAGAAGGTCCTAGTGCCTTCTGTTTGCAGCTGCTTTCCTCTCATAAATCACTGTTTCCTTTGTTGTGCCAATGCAACTGTTTATACAGGTTTTTTTCTCTGAGAAGTATGACTCATATTAACTAGAGCTCATATGCTCTTCCTGGTTTTAATCCTAAATCCTTGTCCTGGGTTCAGGACAATCCTTTTTCACTGATCTGGTTGACAGCGTACCACCACAACAAATTAAATCCCATGATGAAGGATTAGGTTGCTTGCTACTATTCAGCCTAACTAAACCTACTGCTAAACAAATGAACTTCTTGTTTTGTCTCTACTTTCGCACTCGTGGACACCAAATAACTGATTCTGGGAGATAGACCAGCAAGAAAATTAACACTCTAAACAACCAGTGCAAAACACATCCTTTTGTGTTGGTTTGGGATCTTTGGCTGGCTCACAATGGGGTCAGTGTCGGTGCAAGTGCTTGATCAGCTCAACTACAATATAAAGCAGCTCCTGTCAGGAGCAGTCATGCAGCAGGTGGGTTAGAACTACCTTGAGATGAGTAATTCATTTGATGCTGGAAAACAGTACTGTAAATTACAGCTTTGGTGTAAACCCCAAATGGGCTACTGCTGTGGGAATCACATGCCATTCATGAGTTTCTGTTGGGTGAAGGTAGTCCCTGGATGCTTACTTTATGTGCAGCAGCTGAAAGCTCCTGACTCAAGATTCAGGAAAGTCTTCTTCATTAGATCTTTATTTATGTCGTTATTTGGAAGGGATTTTTTTTTTCCCTTTCATAATATCAAAAGCTGTGCTAACAGCAATCAGTGTTATATTGCTCCCCAAGAGCCTGATTTTGCTACTGTGATTTACACAAATAATTTCAACTTGTTTAAGAAGTCCCAGTGGGAGTATCTTCTTAGGAACTACATGGGCAGATAAGTAGCACATTCAGGGATTAGGTTCTAAACTTAATGTAAAACAACCTGATTTTGGGCACTTCTTGTAAGGTCATGGTGCACATTTTCCTGTGATATATTAGCTACTACAAATCTCTGACCGACTTTACTTTTGTAATGCAGTTCAGCGGTAAATTTTTTGTGTTAAAAATATCTTATGACACAAGTTTTTGTGTCTGTTACCAAGTTTCTTTCTTTTTTTTTTTCCCCTTTCTTTTCCACAGTATAAACAAGAAAAAAGAAATTGTTTATAAGAACACAGTTAATAATGTTCATATGGTTGACTGACATATAAGGTAGACCCAATATCTGTGCCAAGCAGGTAATTATTCAGATGGTCATAATCTACAGATATTTTAAAGAAGTAGGGATAGCTAGAATTTGAGTAGTTTTACTTTCATTGTTTTTACCCTGTAAGCCTTTTAGTTCCTTGGATTAACACCACAGAGATAATTGACTAGTCCTGCCATGATACTGTCAAGAGTGCTTATGCTTAATTTAATAAAGATATTTGTTTTCAGTTTTACTCTTTCAGAGTGTACATTACCAAGCAGAATCTTGTTCTGAAGTTTGCTGCATGAATTCAAGTGTCCTTGCCAGGGAAAGGACTGTTCATTTATTGTTCCCATATTTCCACTAATTAAAAGTGTGCTCGGTTTGTCTTCCTGCACATTTGATCAGCTGTGCCCTGTCTCCCAGGCCTTGCTACAAGTTCCAGACAAGCAACATTTATAATATACGTATGCATTTACAAACAATACACACATCAATTAGTTTTCCTTGTTTTTATTAGCATGTTGATGGGTATGGAGTAGACAA
Source organism: Nestor notabilis (assembly GCF_000696875.1). Taxonomy (NCBI): domain Eukaryota; kingdom Metazoa; phylum Chordata; class Aves; order Psittaciformes; family Psittacidae; genus Nestor; species Nestor notabilis. The sequence continues at coordinate 66,665 of NW_009945052.1, read as the reverse complement.
TCCTTCATGCTCCTTTCCAGCTCCTCTTCTTATTATACCAGTATTCATAAATAAGCAGAGCTCTGTTTTTCAGTGGTCTGGCTGTGATTAACTCTCTCATTCCTTCTAAGCAATGCTTGGCATGAACTGTGGAAGGTATTTTTGCTAATAATCTGTGTAATTTTTGTAGCTATGAGTGGTTAATCAATTAAGGCAAAACAGAATCTAGTTCTGAAAACAAGTCAGGTTGTCCTTTTCATGTTTATCAGGACCTGTGTCATTTCAAAAATACCATAGATATCTTAACTGTGTTTGCTAATCACCCCTCTCTTCGTACACGATGGTGCTTAACCAGAGAGGGTTTCTAATGGACCTATTATTTCTGCACAGAAACAAATGTAGAAGGTGACTTCTCTTCTTCCCTGTAGAAAATACACTTTTAATACAGAGACGTGGTCCAAATTAGTCTCCTTGGTTTTTGCATAAAAAAGGACTTGACTTACTACACTGTAGCACAAATTATGTTCTCCAGCATTTAATTTTGTTCTACTCCAGAGCACCCTTTTGTTTGTGAGAATAATGTTGTAAAGGAAAGGTGGCTTTGACATAAGGAAAATTATTTCACATCAAACCCCAAACTGAATAATTTAAAATTTCCAGGTTTGTAAAGGGGTTCTTTTTACTTCCCAGAGATCCAAATTCTCTGAACATCCCCTATACTTTCTTTATATTTGTAAATAAAATGGAGATTTCAGTTTAAACCTCATACATTGTATTTTTATTTCTCACTTTTCCAAAGGTGTTACTTTTATTTATTTTTAGGATGCATGAAAACTTTTCTTCAATCTCTTAAGAATCCTTTAAAACCTAGCTAATCTAGGTAAACTGACATTTAATCAATTTCTTTATTTACGTTCTGACCTTAACTGTAACGCTTGAAATCACTTTATAGAGAAAGACTAGTGTATATATTTAACTGTAAAACAATGGAGTGAATGTAAAGTCTCATCAAAGAGATAACAAATTGATTTATTCCAATTAATAGTAAATGAGTCAAGAGATTTCAGCTGTTGTGGAACTGAATGAGAATAGAAAAGAAGAATATATAAAATGACTAAATATCTAAGGCTTCCTAAAGAAGGTTTGCATACTAGCTGAGGGAGGATGTAAATATATGTTCTACGTAAAATGACTCAGTGTGACTGTACTCGTGTTAAAAGCCTAAAAGCCTGGTTATTTTTATTTTCTGTTGACTGAGGGGTTTTTTAGGAATTTTCAAGTATAGCGATTCCAGAACAGCTTCATGCTTTCCTAGACATGAACTTTGCTATGAAAATTTTGTGCGTAGGAGGCTTATATATCAGAACTTCTGTCATATTCCCATATTTCTTTTTTTTTGTTGAATAAACAGTTTCAAAGTTGGACCAATGCAGATATTTCTACTAACTTTTGTTTGAGACTGTTTTTGCGGGATTGGGCACCTAAACAGCTATTAGAAAAAGTCTTCCATAACCTCTCTGTGGGCTTTTTGTGGGCACTTTGTTTCGATGAGTCATCACATGGTACTTGAAAATAAAGCCTAAAGTGATGAAAGACTATGATGGTCATGCAATACACTGAAAGGTGATTTTTTTCCTTTATTGAGTCTTTAGTATATGACCAGAGTCAAAGCCTTTCTATTAACGTGTTAAAATATGTTAAATTATATCTCTATTATATCCCTTTTTTTTCAATGCCTAACTCTTAAACGTTCTTTACAATACTCCTCTTTACTGATGCTCTGTGGAGTGGCTAGGTAGATTCTTTCCAACTAGAGTACCTTGTGGTTAATAGATAGCATCAGAAAGGGTTTTATAATAACCAAATAACTTAGGTGAACAAACTGCTGCAATACCTAAGAAGATGCTCAGCAGAAACGGTTGGCATCTGAAATACAGCTAGAGGTATCTGTTGCTCCATGAATTATGGATGCAAACACAGTAGTGGATAGGCACGTGTGTAATGCCTATTTATTCCCCAAGATGGCCTGGCTGAAACGCTCTATATGCTTTGTACTTTCCATCTGCTGTGCTGAGTGCCTGCAGGCACAGTAATGCTCTGCTGCTTCTGCTGGCACGAGCAGTCACTGGTGAGCTTTTGCAACCTCTCTGCAGTGTTACCAGCCTACACACAGAGCTTTAGTTGGGCCACCTCAAGCAGACACTGTGAGGCAGCTGGGGAGAAGATTTTATGTGGTCAGGTAGCAAATCACGTCGTGAACCTCAGCTCCAGGAAAGACTCTTTGGTCACCAAATAGCTATAATAACCTTACAGGGCACCAGGCATTTGATAACTTTAACCATACTTGCATTTTTTTATCATTTGGAAAACAAGTGTCCATTTGAAATTTATCATGATGCACATTATGAAGCACTAGAAATTCTCAGCTGCCTATGGCGCTCTCATAGCTGCAAAGTCTACAGATGGTTGACTTTTGAAATTATTTCTGAATAGGTTCACATGCTTTGGGTAACAATACAGTTGCACTGAAGTTTAAAACACCCTTAACAGTGTAATGTCAACTGAAATACTTAGCAGGCTGCCAACCTTTTCCCTGGCCTTTACATGCTAGATGGATTATTGCTCCTAGACCTATAAAAGCTGTACATTAAAATATGAATTCTATCAATTTACTGTATAACTTACTGCATTATTAGTGATTTTTATTGATCCCATGAAAAAGCAAAGTCTCTGAAGTAAGCTCAGCAGACCTTGCTGGACAGTTATCACTGCTCCTTACTCCTCACCAAAGTTGTGCTGTCTCAGTGTGAGAGCGCTCTGAATATCTGTTAGTTGCTTCCCAGGATGAATCAGTATGATTTCTGAGGCTGAGCTGCATCATTCATGTTGAATCACCTGTGAAATTTCAAAGATTTTAGGTAGTCAATCACTTAGCCGTTTGGGGCTGGTGAATTGAAAGACTGTCAAGACCACACATGCTGTTTCCTTATGTTTTTGGTTGGTTGGCTATTATAGCGAATTTACCCTTGGGCCAGTAGAACAGATTTGCCCAGATGACATTCTGTCACTAGCAACAAAGCCCACTGTATCCCCATGAGCATTAGAAATAATTGATGAGGAAGTCTGACTTTCATCACCTGCTCAGTGTGTGAGCTGGCTCTGTTTTTGTTTTGCAGCTTCACAAACCAGATTGTGTTGTCCTTGGGCATAAGATGGAGTATGGTAAAAAACCCCATAGGTTGGGGGTTTTTAAATGGTCATGTAAGTATGAATAAATAAGAACCCCCAGGACCTCCAATTTGTGAAACACCATGTAACTTACAGCAAAGATCTTAAGTGCGTAAACATTTTTCTGACTGCATGAGATACACAGATGTTAATAACATATTATTGTGCGTTTCAAGGTTGGCAGCTCTTGCTTTCATTTCTCAAACCATTCTGCCATTTGAAGGGACTGGCCTCAAGTGTGCTGTAGGCACTTTTGTTGTTTTTATGATTTATAATCTACCAATTGTGATTTTTAAAGTTATCTGTCAGGGTACCCTTAGCCATTAGATAGTTGTTCTTTGTTGCTGGTTAGACAAACTAAAATACTGAACCGATGACTCTTTTCTCCTTTCAGGTGTAAGAGACAATTGGGAATATCAATAATGATGTTAAGAGTAGGAAACCCCGTGACAGAATCCTCTCAAATTGTTTTTGTTGCCTGTCAGCAATTTACAACTGGCTCTGTGTGCTGACAGATGTCGTGATTCATTAGTAAAATCATTTGGAGAAAAAAAATTCAGGAATTTCACAACTGTCATCTTAACATAAAAGTAAGCTGTATTTTTCTCCTTTTTATAAAATTTGGAAGACAAATCTGTTAGTGATCACACCATACTTTTCCAGCTTTTGTATCATGATCTGACTCTATAGAAGTGATATAATTTATTAAGGTATTTTTTAATATTAAAAAAAAGTATCAGTTCTTTTTTTATAGGAAATAATAAGGGTTAGAAGAACATACATTTCCATGAGTGCATCCAAGGGAGGTATTGAATTTCTTGCTTGTTTGTTGCTATGAAAAATGTCAGGGGAAAAATTGCATTGATATGAGGATGAAAAAGTACGATCTAACCCTGTATGAAAGCTTAGGTAGAGGTAAGATGAATATATTGGTAATAAGGGCACAACAATTTTTGCTCCTTAGTTTGGACAATTTAAAACTAATGCAGGTCTCAGCTGATTCAGAGAACAGTCTCCACTGACTGAACAACAGAGAATCAAACATGTAGTTTTGCATAGTATTCTATTGCTGCATTGTCTTGTCATTAATTGGAAGAAAAAATACAGCTCATTCTCTAGGAGAAGAACCAGTCTTTTTATTATAGAATGTCTGCTTTTTCTGACCACAACAATGAATATAACTTCATCTTCAGAAGTGATACGATGTTTTTGAGAAGATCGTATAATTTCCTCCACCTTTTATGCATGCTTTTGATACAGAGTATGAAAGTTTGCTTGTGAATTAGGTAGACATGGATTAGTAAGGACCATTTATAATTTTGGTCCCCTTTCAAGAACTTAAAAAGTCCCTGGGAATACAAAAACCATGACAGATTGCTGAAAGTTTGCAGTAAACACTGGTTTGAAAAGCTTGTAACAATCTCCATCTGTTCACCGCACACTTGAAAAGGCTCACAGAGCCTATGCAGTAATACAAAGATTCCTGTGACGGCAGATCTTTTCTTGGGAGGATTGTTTAATTTCACTTGTGCTGTTTGGGGACAAGAAACTTTCTAAATGCTTATTAACAAGCTTTTTGTTTTGTTTTCAGTGAAGACCATTGTTCAAGTGTTTTCATTCCAGGGTCCTTTTTATATTAATATGTATTGTAACTTCTCTCTTCGCAAAAGTTCATCAACAAATAAACAAGGAATCCTCAAGTTTAAGTACACCAGCTTTCTGAACTAGTTTCTGGCAGTAGTGATCCACATAAGGCTATGATCTGGTAAAGATGCGCATACTGAACTTCAGTCACAGTGCTGCATACAGGCCAGCGCTTGCAAATTGGCAAGCACTTACTTAGTCCTGACATCACGACTACGTAGTAAGTTGAAGTAATAGTTAATAAAAATCAAAAGAATTTTAAAATAATTGACATACATTATTAGAATCTGATTAGTTATTGTTAACCTGGATGCTGTTGGTCTTGTACAGTTTTTTTCCCCTCTTGTGTTTAATAGTAAGATTTTGCAGGGCTAGACTTTACAAAGTTTGTTTTGTGACACATCTATTTAATTTACTGGATAAAGGTAAAAAATTAGAATGATATCACGCTTCTTTGTAAACTTGCTTTCCTTCATAATTCACTTAAAGTTTTCTGTGGAATATATACAGGTACAGATTCTCAGAAATGACACTACTTAGGAATAATGTAAGAGCAATTACAATTCCTTGTAAAATGACAGAAATGTTAAACACACTAGAAATTGCCTTTATGTCAGCATCACTGTTTCAGATTTTTTCCATGTTCAAATATTCAGATAGTGCATATTGTAACAATCAGCAGCTTTCTGATATTTTGCTTTTCTGATAGCCAAATGAATTTCTGTTTGATATGAAGAAAAAAATTTCCTTTTTTCTATTAGCCTACACATGCTGTCCTGCAATAAAAATGTCTGGCTTTCAGTGGGTCCGAATTTCAGTTAGTGTTAAAATGCAACAGCCTATTCAGTTACAAATGGTAAACTGCTGACTGTGTCACCAGCATTTTGATTTTAGTGTGACAGTAAATATATCATCTCACAGAAGGCAAAATCCTAGAAAAAAAACCCTACAAAATCCTACAAAAAGAATTTACAAAGTATACACCAGGATTTCTGATGTAGGTGCTGAGGACTCATTTCAAGAATTAGTCTGTCACATATAGCTCCTACCTTATTGCATTTGAAAAATACTGTTTTTCAGAGGAGAAATCTTGATTGTTCACTCAAACAATAGGTAACTGCTTCTTTGGGAGGTAGTTGAGTGGCTGGAAAAGAATAGTGCTTGAGCAGTATGTAATTCCAGCAAACCCACAAGATCTGCTGCTTCTGAACATTTTGCTCACCTTTCTGCATCTTCTCTTTGAGCCCCTGTATTCATTTAAGTGATGTTTCCTTAAGCTTCTGCAAAGCTTCTGCAAAGTGGTTTTGTGGCAGCTGTTTGACAGAAAGGGGAAAGATTTCTTTCCCTGTAAAGTGAGTCGGGCTGTCGCTGTCTCAAAAATTTAGACCAAGGTTTCATTCTGAGTGGTAACAGTAAGATTACTGCCTTCTGGTTTTAGATTTCTGTAATTAAGAAAGATAAAAAGACATTACTGTGATAATTTAAGAAATTTCTTTGGGATGGCTTAGGCAAACACCTTCCTTAAATGAGACATGCATAACTAATCCTACATTTTTGTATCAGAAGGGATTAGCGGACTTTTGAGGTCCTGTTTACTCCTGTGAGTCTATGAGAACTCAGTTTCAGTTGACAATAATTTAGGCTACTGTTTAAACAGCCATAACCTAGTGTTTTGATCATGGCTACTTGAGTTCCTCACAGATGTTTGAAATTATTTGATTATTTATTATGTACAACTCCAGAAATTCTAACTGTGGTATTTTGACTCAAACATTTCTGAGCTAGCCCAATAGCCGGGGGGGTTGGAGGAAGTTGTTAAACTGTTGGCAGATAAAGACATACCATGGGCACAGATAGAAGGCCCATGTGTGGTCTCCAGCTGGAAGGCAGGCTTGCCCTGTTTCTGTTTTCCTCTCTAATAATCTCTCCTGAAGTAGCTATAAAACAAAATACTGGTGACACTGAAATTTAGTAGAACAATGGGCTTAAATGTACTAAATGGAGGTTAAGGCTCCATTCTGTGGGCACTGAGGAATGTAATGGGATTAAAAAAAAGGCATAAGTACATAAACTTCAGAAGGAGGGAAGGAAAGTGGAAATCTATTGTTTTGCTAAAGAGTTAAGTGTATAATATACACACAGTATACTTTAGCACAACTTTTCTTGTATTTCCTCTTTAACTGTGATCTCGCAATTCCCTTTCAAAAACCAAAATACTTGTAATGGAATCTGCATATTAAGAAAGCTCTGAAATCATTAAACGTACATATAATAAACTGTCTAAAAATGAATTCATAATATGTGTTGTTCCTTAGGTGTGGAAAAATCTGAAGTTAGAATTCATTCATGTACAAGAACAGTGTTGCAAATGCAGAATGGGAAACATTAGTCCATAGCTACACTCCACATCTTTAATTGATGATGCACAACCTTTATGGCACAACAGCATGCAATGTATGACAAATATTTGTTAGTGGGAATGAAAGATTGCAGAAGTCAGTGAAGTATTTTAGCTCAACTTTGATTTTTTTTTTCATTAGTGAGGGAGAAAAACTATTCCAGACAAGCAGTTCTTGAAAGATATTTGATATTGCTGCAACATCAGCCAGATAGGCTAATGCAGTGTTCTGTAAGAACTCAAGACTTTTTTTCTACAGATGATTGCCTAGAATTGTTTGTTTAAACTTGAAATCTGAAGAGAGTTCTGGCTTCATAGACATTATCAGTATCTTTGTGCCCTACATGCACCATGTAGTCAGAGATTGCTAAGATTATTAAGCACCTAATTCATCCCTTGGTGTAGAGTGATTAATTTGCCTTCTAAAATGTGCTATCCTGGAATCTTAAAATATACTTTCACCCCTTTATGTATTGCTAGTGGCCACATGTGTTGAATACTTGTTCTGCATAAAATTAAGTTCCTCTGATTTCATTGTTTTGGATGACTGAAACTTTATTATTAGCTCTTTTTTCACCCAGCACTACATGTTAGGTGAACTTTTGCCCATCACTACTGGTAAATTAAAAAAAAAAAAAAAAAAAGAAGAGGAAAACAAAACAGAGCCGTTTTGTGCTTCTCAAGTGAAATAGTAATGTTCTTTTTTTTTCCCTGGATTGAGACTGCTGTATAATCTTCTTTGATTATTAGAAATATCAAATTTCTCTATAAAAATTCAAAACTCGGGCCTTTGTTAATCCATATTTAAATTACAAGTGTATTCTACCTCCCATATTTTATAGGCATTTAACGTTTTGCCAACAGTGTATTGGATCCATACTTTCATCTATAAAACAGATGTCATTTTATTATAGGAGATGCTTATTTTGGACCTGACTTTTTTTACTCTATAAGCTCCACTCCCCAAATTGCTTAATTCTTTACCCAGGAGATTCTCTTCCCATGAATAAATTTGAAGTTTTCATTTTTTTAATTTGTATAGGCATTTCTATATTATTTAAAATCCCAGTAAAATTTGATTCAGTCTAATAAATGTAACTGCATTTCTCTTATTTTTTGCTTGATCCAGAAAAAAAAAAAAAAAGATGGAAACGTTCCATTACTATCAAATAACTTCTTAAACTGCTTAAATTTCCTCTGCCTTTTTTTCAGTAGACTTTCATTATTTTTTTAACCTCTGAACTGGTGAAGATGGAGAAAAAGAAAATAATATGGTGCAAAAGCTAAATGAGGTTCAGACTAAGAAACCTGTTCTCAAGGGCAGTTGCCCCAGAACTGTAATTACCTAGATCATGTATGCATTGAAAAGAAAGCAGGACACCCCCCTAAGACTTCCAGCTAATTACTGTTACAGAAGTTCAGGCAGTTTCCATATTTCCATAGATCTGAATGTCATTACATTACAGTAGAGGTAGCAGTTAGGGGTTTGAAATGTATTTCTTTGCTGATATTGTTAGGACAGAATTTCCAAATAGGCAGTAATGCTTCCTACCACAGTAGTGACGCTGTGAAAAATAAGAATTGATAATGATCTAACACAACCATTTCACTCAGAAAAAAGAGTGATGTTGTGTTCAGTGAGTTTAATACAAAAGCATTTTTTATTTCCCCCCTGAGTTTGACAGGGAGAATAAAGTAGGTGAAACAAATGAAATGTTTGATCTTAAGCTTAATCTTATCTACTGTGAAGAAAATCCTAAAAGTAATACATAGTTATAAGCAGAAGGCATTTAAGCACCAGCGGCGTGCTCACTCTTCAGTTTACGTCAGAGCATTTTAGCAGAACAAGGTGGCAGCTTTCAAGTCCTTGCAGTACATTCAGATTTCTAATTCTTTCAGGTGTGATCAATTCTTGCTTAGTCTAGTTCAAATGTTTATCTTCAGTATAGCTCATCTACTTGTCACCCCTCAGCCCTTCCCAGCCCATGCAGCTGGGAACTGGAAAACTGCTTAAAAACTTGCATTTTTGGGCAATAGCTCTCTGAAGAATAATCTGAAAATTTTATTTCACATTAATGAGAAGAAGGAATTGTAGACATCTTGACATTCAAGTAGAAACACCACTTTGACTCCAACCTCTCTAACCTGTTATTGAATGAGGATGTGAATGATAATGTGATTTTTTTTTACATTATTTCCAATTTGATAAACTTTCACTATCTAATCTGCCTGAGAGTAATGAAGGTTTTGTACCTCTTAGCATAGTATAAGGTATATATTATGTGTATATATCATATAGTATATACACTACGCATAGCTGTTGTATATCTACCATTGTTAAAAGAGTATGTTCATCCAATCATTTGAAGTGTTATTTGGAAATGAATTAGAAGATTTTTATGAAAATTCAGAAAGCACATGGTTCTGCCCATATATTTACTGTTGGAATAAGGAAGTCCAGACCACTTTGGACTATTTAAAAATGCAGAGTTAACAAGGATGTTCATACTGGTGCCAGTATCAATATCTAGGAGGTATGAGTTAGCATCAACATGTGGATTTATTTAAAACATAGTTAGCTATGGTGAATGCAGTGAAGATGTCTAAATACTGTTATACATAACATTGGATATGCTGTGGTTTTTGTAATAGAATCCAGCCCAGAAGACTATGTGTGATTTTCATGTTAATTTTTAATTTAAAAAAACTTTTTATATTTCAAGAAAATTGCCATGTGTCCTGGGTTCAGCTACAGCAGTCATTTTTTCTCCTTCTTAGTAGCTGGTGCAGTGCTGTGGTTTTGACTTTCAGCCTGGGAACAATGCTGATAACACCGATGCTTTTAGTTGTTGCTAAGTAATGTTTACTCTGACCAAGGACTTTCTCAGTCTCATGCTTTGCCAGAGAGGAGGGGAAGCCAGGAGGAAGCAGAGGCAGGACACCTGACCCAAACTGGCCAAAGGGATATTCCATACCACAGCACGTCATGCCCAGTATATAAACTGGGGGGAGTTACCCGGAAGGCCCAGATCGCTGCTCGGGTCGGGCGGGGTATCGGTCGGCGGGGGGGGAGCGGTTGTGTCCTTTTCCCTTGTTATTCCTCTTATCATTATTATTGGTAGCCGTAGTGGTTTGTATTATACCTTAGTTACTGGAGAGCTGTTATCTCAGCCCCTGGGAGGTACATTCCTTCGATTCTCCTCCCCATCCCTCCGGGAGCGGGGGGAGGAAGGAAAAGGGGGGGGAGTGAGCGAGCGGCTGCGTGGTTCCAAGTTGCCGGCTGGGCTTAAACCACGACAGCACGGAAAAAAGATGGGACAAGAACAGGAGTAAAAAGTCCTAAAGAATATGAATATATCATAAGACTCTCCTGGGGACTTTATCCATAAATGTTAATCCTGACCTGCAAGACTGGTACTTTAGAACAGCAACTTCCAATAGTTCCATGGTTGGTTGGTTGTTTTTCTTCTGATACTTACAATCAGTGCATTAAACATCCCAGTCTCATTCTGGACCTTTGGCAAGAATTCTCAGAAGAGAAAGCCTTCAATGTGTGAGCTGAAACAAGGGCATGAGTAACCAAATCACTCAGTAATAAAATTTGCCTCATTGCTTTTAAGAACTAGCAGATGGTTTCAACTTTATCTCCCATTGGAGACAAGCTGATTTAATTCACTCCTTGGTTAATGGCTGCTATTTGTGCAAATGAAGATAAAGGAACTAAGCTAGAAACTGGCTATTCCTGCCTAGCCAGGTAGCAGAAATGGTTCTGCATGTGTGACCAATAGTCTCATTTGTAAAATTGCTTTTTTCATACCTTTGATGACTGGCAGTAAGTGATGACTTCTCACAATATGCAAGTAAGACAGTACAGTGTTTTCCTACTTCACTGATTACAGTCAAGCTCAGGCATATGTCTGATGAAAAGAAGATATGTAATAACAAATTAATTCATAAAATCATAGAATAGTTAGGGTTGGAAAGGACCTTAAGATCATCTAGTTCCAACCGCTCTGCCATGAACAGGGACACCACACACTAAACTATGTCACCCAAGGCTCTGTCCAATCTGGCCTTGAACACTGCCAGGGTCTGAGCATTCACAACTTCCTTGGGCAACCCATTCCAGTGCCTCACCACCCTCACTGTAAAGAACTTCTTCCTTATATCTAATCTAAACTTCCCTTGATTAAGTTTAAAGTCATTACCCCTTGTCCTACCACTACATTAAGCCCTCTTGGTCCTTAGTTCTACAGACACCTAAGAGGCTGCGGAAATAAATCATTCAAAAGGAATTAGGCTCTGACACAATTTTATGGATGTGAATCATACTACAGAAACCAAATTTACTGGGGCTATGGTGTGTACCAGAGCTGGTTAAATGGGCCACATGCCAGCAG
>NW_009945052.1:20383-55002 GCF_000696875.1 Nestor notabilis | reverse complement strand
AGGAATACACAGGGAAACTGCTCATCATGGGCTACACTCTGTTACATGAAATACAAAGAGACAAGGTTTGAAAAGTTTTAGGTTATCTATCTCTGGAATGTTTGTACTGGGAAATGGTTGCTACAGGTTTCTTCTCTTATTGTTACCAACAACCTATTCTTAATGTATGGACTTAGTTGTCAGACCAAGATAAAGTCTAACCAATGAGAAGATTTTTTTCTGAGGCTGACTTGAGATCCTTTGGTGGTTTAAAAGTGCAGAATCATCACTGCAAACACTTTGCTGAGAGATCACAGTTTGTCTGGAAGCAGAGATCTCAACTTTACCCCTGTCCAATCAGCATGGTGGGTGGCCAGCGCAGGGCTGGGATTTGCAGAGCCTTCCTGGTTGCTGGACAGATGACCGAGAGGATGAATTAGGACTCTGGAATTAGGCCTCAATCCTCTTTTTCACTGAGGATTTTACAACTTTTTATTTTTGTTTTGAACTGGTGTCCTGGGTTCAGCTACAGCAGTCATTTTTCTCCTTCTTAGTAGCTGGTGCAGTGCTGTGGTTTTGACTTTCAGCCTGGGAACAACGCTGATAACACCGATGGTTTTAGTTGTTGCTCAGTAATGTTTACTCCAACCAAGGATTTTCTCAGCCGCATGCTCTGCCAGGGATGGGGGGAAGCCAGGAGGAAGCAGAGACAGGACACCTGACCCAAACTGGCCAAAGGGGTATTCCATACCACAGCACGTCATGCCCAGTGTATAAACTGGGCAGAGTTACCCGGAAGGCCCAGATCGCTGCTTGGGTCAGGCTGGGTATCGGTCGGCGGGTGGTGAGCGGTTGTGTCCTTTTCCCTTGTTATTCCTCTTATCATTATTATTGGTAGCAGTAGTGGTTTGTATTATACCTTAGTTACTGGACTGCTCTTATCTCAACCTGTGGGAGTTACATTCCTCTGATTCTCCTCCCCATCCCTCCAGGAGCGGGGGGAGAAAGAAGCAGGGGGAGTGAGCAGGTGGCTGCGTGGTTCCGAGTTGCCGGCTGGGCTTAAACCACGACAACTGGATTCAAATGTGAGAGTGCCTGTGTGAAACTGGGCTTGCCCACAACATGTCTCTATGGTTCAGTAGAGACAAGATACAAGGTTACAACAGCATTATGATTCAGGTACAATAGCAGGGAATTGACACACAGAGAAACACTTTCATTTATACCATTAATCACACAGAAGAGCACAGTATGTTGATAGAAAGGACAAATAGAGAGAAGACAGTTTCAATTACTTGCATTTTATAAATGTGTATGTATGTCCTCCCATGCATAAAAGCAATTAGCTCTCCTAAGTAAACCCAATTCAGATAGACAACAGCATGGCCAAATGAAATAAAAACAAATTTTTAATTGTTATTTGTACAGTACTCTCACTGTGTGAAGCACTGCGTGGCACCACCTTTCATCTGAATACCTTCAAGACCCGTACAAAATCTGGATAATGGAAATACTGAAATCATCCTGACATTGTGCATGGCTGGACATACGAGTATGAACTACAGTTAAGCACTGGCAAGGTTACACAGTTAGTCTTATCAGAGGTCTGGGCTTGATCCAGACATTTTGGAATTTAGCTCACATGCCCACAGAAGAGTGCAGACTGTACTGGTGAATGTTCTGGGTGATCAGGACTGCAGGACACACACATATCAAGACAAGTGAGGATTAACGATTGTCTGAGTCCAGATAGGTCAGGCAAGACTTTGCACAGTACATCTATGGTTAAGTCTGGACTCGATGTTTCTTTATTTTGCTGCAGTTGTGCCTCAGAGGGTCTGTTCCAGGTTAAAAGTTCAAAACACTCAATGTGTGTCTGTGTCCATGGATATTAGCTCTACCCTTGCTTCCAGGAAAAGAGAATATTAGTTAAGCTATGGGGTTGTGCTCACACAGCTGTGAGACTGATGGGCAGGAGCTGGCTCCCTTATCTTCAGTCTCCAGGAGCACAGTCCAGAGAACTTGGTGCCTGTTTTGTATATTTGGTAGTCTTAATGAGGAAGTCTCCCTGTAGTCAATAAAATTGTTGTGTCCTTTGTAAGTGAAAGTGGTCTTACATTTTCTTTTTATTTGCTGGTGCCCTAGCATCGCATTATGAAAATGAGTCTTTGCGAGTACTTGTGCATTCACTGGGGAGCACAAATAACATAGGAAGAAATCAGGAATATGGAAAAATGGCATATCTGTGAGAGAACTCTCTTAAAATATTTTTTTACAGAGAGGGAGTTGCCAATTGGGTGGATATTTAATCTTTTGCCCTCAAGCAGAAGCCAATGTGAGGCATACAGCATTCAGAATGTCTTCAGGTGCTTTCAAAGTGATGTCATTCTTTAAAGGGGCAAAGATGGGGGAGGTACACTGGGAGACACAAAGATGATCAAAGGTGGGATAATGAAAGGAGAAATGTTTGAAAAACAGTAAAATGCTCACAAGCTGCAAAGAGGTTGAACAACTGACAAACTGATCCAAGGAAAGACATCTAATCCTATTAATCTTTTGCTTCATCAGGGGAAAATGCTGGACAACAGGAAACGTTTTCTGTGTAGTAGAACATGGTAAGCACGTCAGTAAGAGCTCTGCTTCAGGCTACATGCTGAATGGTGACCTACTGGAATTATTTAGAGTAAGAACCGTGACAAGAATTTCACACTTTGTCTGTCTAGGAAAACAGCTTTATCATGCACATGATCTAAAATGTGCTGAAGTATTTATTTTTTGTACATGGTCTTATTTTTTCCAAGATTTATATGTTTTTCTCCACCACATGTTATTTTTGGAAATGTGAATCACTGTTTATGCTCTTGACAGAAAACATCCTTATTTTTAACTGTTTGATTCCTTTCTCCTTCTTAGAAGATATTACATGACAAAATCAATCAGATTAAGTTTTTCTGCTGTTGGCAGATATGGATGTAACTTTTAACAAAACAACTGTGGTTTTTCTTTTTTGTTGTACTGTCAGAAAAATGCTAGGCTAATGAATTTAAGTAGTTATTCAGCACTGTGATATGTATTGTCAGAATATAGATAGTCCAATGTTGCCTCTGTTAAAGGGAGAAGGAGATTACAGTTTTGCGTTGCTATACTTCAAAGATTTTGTAGAGTCTCTAATACACCCAACAGTATGGTTCCCATGTAAACTGAGGAGTTAATGTTAAAAAATTTGAGTATGTTTTAAAAGCATGACACCTCAGTGGACAAGAATGACCAAAGTAGAGGCAGTTTAGCAGCCACTGGCAAAAACCTGTGACTGGTGATGACTGGACAAAACTAACCAGCCCAGAAGAAGACTGGGAAACAGAGGGTGGTGGATGGCTAGAGAATTTATGCATTTCATGTTTGTTTGTTTGTTTGTTTGTTTTAATAATAGCGTACCATAATTTAGCAGTCTATTGGGATAGTAGGAAGAAAGATGGAAAGATGCAGAGGCCATGCTAAAGATTTCTATAAGCAGTTCTGTTTCTTTCAAGCTAATAAACACAAAATTTATACATGCTATGTATTATGCTTTATTGCCTAGAATGCAAGACCACAGTGGAGTTTCATAATATGGATTTAACCTATAAAATTCAATAGAAATATAAGAAGTATTTGTAGAAGTGACTTTAAAATTGTGTAGATTTTAATTGTGACTTATCTCCTTTGTATGTATGCAGGTCTGTAGTACCCCATAGGAAGCATGACACTTTCACTGAAATTGAACAAGGCCAAAATCTGACAGAAATGGTCTAGTTCTAAAGTTTTTCCCTGAAGAACTACATATCTGGAAACGCTAAGTCCCTATGGCAGGATGCTATACTGCTCTTGATCTCAGCTTTGAAAAACAGCCAGGGTAGTATAGTTAGCAGAAAGAACGAATGCTTAAACGTTAAATGTTCTGTTAAGAACGTGGGAGTGCACTATGACGGACATACCATGGAGGAGTGGAGGAAGGATGTGGGGAGCATTGCGTACTCTAGGTAGATGAATATCATGAAATGGGGAGTTAGTCTATTATATTCAGAAGAGAGAACTAGAGAAGAAAGTACACTGAAATAGGTAACTCAGAAGGAGAAATATCAAATACATACAGAATCTTGAATCACAAATGTCTCAAACATTATTAAAGGCTTTTTATTCCCCTCTTATTTTCTCTGAAATTTTAGGACTCCAGAGACCAGATTCCAGTTGCATGTTTCAGTTGAACTTTTCGTTACTATATTACACGCCTTAAAGAGGTTAAAGTGAAATTGTGTGGAGATGAGTGAAGCCATGGTAATTATGCCTTGACTGTACCATTTCCATCCACTCTCAAGAGAACTAGCTACATCCACAAAGTGAAGCAGCTTTGATAGATCCTTGAAAGAGCATTATTTTAGGAATGAAGGTAGAGTGGTTATAAGGTACCTCTGGATTAACATTTTAGTTTGGGTCAGGCTAGTCTCCTTCTGAAGTGGGTACCCTAGTCGTTCCAATAATCTGCCATCTCTTTCACAAAATAAGCCAGTTTTGGAGCATATTATGTGAATATCTTCTGTATGAAACTAAATCAAAAGATGTTCTCCACCATCTCTTCTGATGCACTCCAGATTTTAGTGGTCGTCAGTCAACAGGTCCAGGGAGGAGCCTGTTGCAATAAAGGCTCCCAAAACATACAAGATGTGATCATTGGTTTTCAGAACTAAATATTTTGCTCTAAAGATCAGTTCCTACTTTGACACTTTTGTTAATGAAGGTGTTAATGAAGAGTAACTTAAAGGGAGAATGAAGAATTGTAGAGCTCCTGCTACTCTGTAAAGAAGGTATTTTTTTATTTTGCTGGAAGAATAAATTACACAAGCTGAAGTTCCTCAACAGGAAGGAGAAAAAGAACCTGTGGAAAAGTGTGGGTTAAATACTAAAGAAAAAAATGTAGACCTGCTTGCATGAAGAAATTCTTGCACATCAGTGATGCTGCATTAATTGCCTATATAGCACCGACACACCTTTACTAGTGCAGATAAAAAAAATGGGTGAAGCCAATTTAAAATTTTCAGAATCATATTTGATAATCAGTTTAAAATAATTCTTACTGGCCTTGCATACTTCATTTTAGGAATGTGGTTTTGCATGTACTTTCCCTCTCTGGCAAAGAGTGAATTGTTTACTATAGTTCATAAATGAATTCTATTTCAACATTTATTTTGATAAATATGCATCCTGAAAAGTCTGAGTGTTAAACATAGGCTTGATCTAGCAATCCTTTACTGTGAAAATGTATTCCGCAGAGCACTGAAGTGTTGTAATAAAACACTATCTGATAAAATAAGCAACAAAATTGAAATTTCAGCTTAAACTACTTTTTCAAGAAATAAGTTGCCCTAAGGCTTATGTTTGAACTAGCTGCTATTATTTGTTGTGTGTAGCAGACACTTCCTTATTGAGCGTCTAAATTTATTTAAGCTAAAATTGGGGGTTGAATTTCTCGGTACAGTTACAAATACCATTAAAAAAAAAGATTCATTGTTATTACTTAAATTTTACAGTTTGGGGCTTCATAGGCAGCAAGTAAAAGGGAATATTACATGTAATTTCATTTTGAATAATATTGAATATCTTAGTTCTGCATAGCTCTGCCTAGAACAGAAATGAAAATGGTTTATTTTATACTATCTAATCCTGTCCTAAACATCCATTTTAGTTTTAGATAAAGGTTTGCAATATCTCTGATAATTAAAGCATTGTCTTTAGCACAGGTGAATGTTTTGATTCTGAATTTCTTTATTATCTCACTTGAAAAACTTCCAGCTAAGCATATATGGATGTTGTTACAGGGCAGATACAACCTTTTTGTGTGCCAGAGGTAAGAAATATCCACTGGTGATGCAACATCATACACATAAAGTCTTCCAGTACATTAGTATTCCAGTATTCTTTACATTTCATCATGTGGCTGAATTAGGCTGAATTAATTTTATTTGCTGAAGTCAAGGGAAAGTGAACAAGAAATATTCTCTTGAACATATTCTTTCAGAATTTTAAAACAATGCCTCTGATCATGTGTGCTTTATGTCAGCATGTGAGGCTATCCATGATTACTGAAGTGTTTCTTGAAACATCCAGTTTAAGTATTAGAAATAGATACTAATTTTCAGATTTAACCATTTAATAGGGTAACTGAAATCCAAAGAGTGGTACTACATGTAGGTAGCCTGATACTATTCATTGTAAGAGATTTCTGCAGCTTTTACAAAAGATGTTATTTCGTTTATTCAATGCAGTCTAGAGCTAATATCCAAGGTACCATCTGTGACCAAAGGTCTGGAGGAAGCAAGGATAGGCTCCATATGCTTGCTACCTTGCTTAGATCTCCTGGCATATTTGATGCACCCTTTTCCTGGAAACTTCCCAAGGAATTAAGTTGACCCTGCACATTAAATCACAGAAGTCTGTTCATGGTGCTGCAGGTTCAAAGCATGCTTCCTGTTGGAGGGTAATCAGGGGAGAAACAAGTGAAATAAAAACTTGAATTAAGACTTCAGTGAGATAGTGCTAAATTCCTTCCTGGGCTGCTCTGAGGGATCTTTTCTTTTATATAGAAAAAGTACATGCATGTAAATTTTATGCATTGTGTTAGGAATGTGTGCAGGAAGAGGGAAATATCTGTAATTCTACAGTGGTCTACATCTTTAACTGCATTATGCATCTTCACCAATACATCTGAAAGTATCACCTTAACCTTTTTCCTGTAAACATGCTAACTTTGAAGCATGTGTGCCTATAATCTGCTGCAAAATTTTATTTGTGTGGTAGATAAAGGAACTAAAAGCAGACAAACCAGAGATGGAACATGGAAAACATGGGCAGGAGTAAGTAGGGTAGACTGTTCCTCTAATGCTCTTGGGATCTCATCTTGGCAGGAGAGATATAGAAAAGAATGTACATTTTTCATAATCAATGACCCTTTCAATTTCTCCTGTCACATATTGCCTAAAACATGTCTTTATATGGACCTTCACTGTAGATCTCCCATAACTGGCATTTTGCAGAAGAAAGAATGGCTAAAATGTAGCTAAGGAAAACAGATATATGTTTTAAACTAGTGGCTAAATGTTAAAAATGCTGAAAACACATAATAATAATTATGATTTGTACTATGTTTCATTTACACAAGTGTAGTTGGCACAACCCCAGGCACAGCTACAGGTTGGGTGGAGAAGAGATTCAGAGCAGCCCTGTGGAGAAGGACTTGGGGGTGGTGGTTGATGAGAAGCTTGACATGAGCTGGCTTCAGTGTGTGCTTGCAGCCCAGAAAGCCAACCATATCCAGGGCTGCATCAAAAGAAGCGTGACCAGCAGGTCAAAGGAGGTGATCCTACCCCTCTACTCTGCTCTTGTGAGACCTCGCTTGGAGTATTGTGTACAGTTCTGGTGTCCTCAACATAAAAAGGACATGGAGTTGTTGGAGCAAGTCCAGAGGAGGGCCACGAGGATGATAAGAGGGCTGGAGCACCTCCCTTATGAAGACAGGCTGAGAAAGTTGGGGCTGTTCAGCCTGGAGAAGAGAAGGCTGCGTGGAGACCTCATAGCAGCCTTCTAATATCTGTAGGGGGCCTATAAGGATACTGGGGAGGGACTCTTTGTTAGGGACTGTAGTGGTAGGACAAGGGGTAATGGCTTTAAACTTAAACAGGGGAAGTTTAGGTTAGATATAAGAAGAAGTTCTTCACAGTGAGGGTGGTGAGGCACTGGAATGAGTTGCCCAAGGAAGTTGTGAATGCTTCAACCCTGGCGGTGTTCAAGGCCAGGTTGGACAGAGCTTTGGGTGACATGGTTTAGTGTGAGGTGTCCCTGCTCATGGCAGGGGGGGGGGGTTGGAACTAGGTGGTCTTAAGGTCCTTTCCAACCCAAACCATTCTATGATTCTATGATTTATTGTCTATTTTCTTTAATCTTTGGTTGGTCTAGTTGTTTGCCAGTGAGGATGAAATAGTTATATATATATTTCAATAAAGATGAAGCACACTTTTTTCTCCTATATATATTTCATACATAACACTGCATGTTGTTTCTGATTTTGCAATTTGAAGGTAGAAATGACCTTGATAGATCAGATGTTTGATCCTAATTTTTATTATTTTTATATTATGACCAGGATTGTTATAGTACACTTCTGAAAAAGGTATAAAATTCTCATGAAATGCTCACAGCGCTGTTTTCCTTTGTGCTAGCTGCATACCACGTGATTTAGGAAAACACATTTCTCCTTTAAACCATGTGTAATACTGAAGTTACACACTGTGCCAGTTCCACTAGGTCACCATATTGTCCCAGTCAGTTTCCAGTACCAGATGCTTCAGTAGTGGATAACTATTAAATATCTATGACCACAGAGCAAGCTTCTTACCTCCCAGGTAGCTAGTTATTAGTGCTTTACTGTGGAAGCATGAAGGTTTAGACCCCCTATAAATTTTAATCTTTTCTAATATAAAGACACATTTCGACAAACTGGAAATTGAAACAGTGGATTCCAGTTTCATTCTGGAAGATAAATTTATGTTGTCATTTAAAATGCATTCATGAAAAATTACAGCAAACAGGCAATTTTACTATGTGCATTTGCTCTCGCGGAGAGGAGCTGAGCTTTCTAAAAACTACATTGGATACCATATGAGATTCTGAGAAACATCATTCTGTGAAATGGGACAGCTGATAGGTCAGTTACTGGTAGGATGCATATGGTAGTCCACAGACAGGAAAAGAGTTGCAAAAGATCTTATTTTTTTTTTACAGACACAAGATGGAGAGAGTAATAAGGCTTGCATTGGTGATACAATTTTTTTGTCATTGTTTTTTTTCAGTCAGAGCTATTTCAGGGAAGTGTAATGCAACATTGCTCTACACAGCACAGTTTACCAATTGTTTGCAGAATCACTTACATCTCTTGTTGGAGTTCCTGTTTGCTGTCTAATTCAGGTCCATGAATCATGAGCTCAGGGTTATCTACTTTCCTGGGGTCGATCCTACATTGCACCTTTCCTTTTCCTTTCTACTTCTCTAAATCTCTTTCTATGCACCATTTCACAGCATTTTCAAAAGCAGAACCCAACTGCTAAACTGTTAAAGACAGAACCTGGTACAGAACTGCTCTGGGATGAAATCGAAGCCTATAAATTCAGTAGGCAAGGTTAGCTTTTTTTTTAATTCTTTGGTAAGATACTAATGGTCTTCGTCTTTACCTGGATACTGAAATTTTCATTCCACATTCTTATTCCTCAACTAAGAAAGTAGCCAATAAATAATGTATGTAATGTATTACTTGTATCTCTATCACCTGCAAACTCTTTGAACCTCCAAGGCACACTTGTCCTGCTGTACATGGGACTTTTATGTGGCAAACACTGAAAAATGGATTAATTTCAAATATAGGATTAGTGCCATTGAAGGATAGCTTAGAATATTCCTTACAAATGGCAATATCAACAGCCTAAATCCTTTGCCGGCTAATTTTGTGTTTCAATTCGGAAGATGTTACAATTTCACATGAAGGTCCGTTGATTTACTACTAGCAATTGACCTGGTGGAAACTGATGACCTGTTGGTGTTGATGAAAATCATGAGGGAAGAGCTAACCTGCCATTTTAATGCAGAAAATTTGGGTGTTTTAACTGACTAAAGTTTATCTCTGTGCCTAACTTTTTATCAGTAAAAAAGGGGTCATCCATCTGGCAGTGATAGAGTTGGCTGGAATGGATTCCATCTGCTAAAATATGATGTAAAAATATTCTGCTCTTCCATGGCACTGGAAAGATATGACATCTGGGATTAGACCAAATAAAGAAGCTTGAAACTAGAAGGACTGACAAAATTATTTCCCTTCTGAGGAACTGGAGAGTTGTCACTGCAGGGTGGGACTAACAACAGGCCTGTAACTAGGGTTCATCTGTTTGCAGATAAGTTTTTTCTAAAAGTTAATGTTAACTCAGAAGTTAAAATGCTGAGTTCAGCCTTCTACTCCAGTGTCCCTCTACCATTAACTGAAGTTATTAAGTACATATATGGCAAAAGGAATCACACACAAAAAAGTTTAGGGCTTTTATGTGGACAAGGAATTCCGTATTACCTGGCATTCAACTATTTACATCTGTTCGGCTTGTGGTTTTCCAGTAGAACTGGAAGAATAAGAAAACCTGGAAACTAGTGAGCAAGGAAAAGCCAAGATGCTTTGCACTGCTTTACTTACAAGCTAAAGCAGGTAATTTCTATTTTGATAGACCATTGCAAATATATCACAATAAAGCCTCTAGGGATCCTATTAAAAGATAACAAATACTTAAGTCATCTGTGACTATCAGCTCCTCAATAGCAAGATAAAGTATTACCCTGTGAAGTGTCTTAGCATACTTTGCCTCTGCTTTGTGCAAGTCTTGAAAGCTGAAAGTGCTATATGCTTTCAGGTTACAGAGGAATTCTAAGGTATTTGGAGAAAAACTGCAGGTCTTCCACGTGGGAACAGTTCCTCCAGGGAGCCCACATCCTTGTAGAGGTTGTTACCAAAATACAGCTTTCCATTTAATTTGAGGACTTCATTCTAAATTAAGAAAACATTTTTAAGGAATGACATATGGAAGGCTGAGCATTAATTTTTTTTCTGGGGCAAAGCAAGCTACTTTCTAAATTATCATGTCCCAGACGGGACAGATGTGAAAATAAGGTTCTGCATTTGACCCTGTCCTGAAGATTGAAATTGTAATGCATCCCACAGAATTACTCAACAGACACCATGTTAATGTGAGGTTCTTTCTATAAATCTAGACAGCAGTATGCCAACATATATTCCCCAATGGCTGCTGTAATGTGAACCAGTAGGCATTTAGTTTTACTGTACCATGTACAAGAGTTAGTTTTCAAAAGTCAATCCTCAGTAATTGTTTTAATAGTTAATAATAACTGATTTAATAATAACTGACTATTATGGTGCAGTAGAGAAGCTATTACATCCATTAGAACATCTGTAAGTGTGGATATTGTTCATTTGTGACCACAGCCAAGAGAAAGGTTTTAACAACTTTTCTGCTTTATTTTTAGCAGAAGGTACTTAAGCAATAAGTTTGTTCAGGTTGAAATGTTTTATTAGATACACCTTCTCCATTCTTCTTTTTTGTTGTTGTAGGCAGTGATATAGTTGCTTTGTGAGTAGGCAAATCTCACATAAATACATTAAATGCAGTTCAGCAAGAAACGCTGATCTTGAAAAACATAGGAAAATAACATAGGATTGAAGTGAATACAAAGAGACTTTGACTGGACAACCATTTTTGTGTGTATAAAAAATAGCATTTTTTTTTTAATTTTGGTTATTTTAAAATAATCAAAAGCAAACAGAATGAATAGAATTTTAAGATATTAAGGCTGAGGGCTCCTGGGAGAGGGATTTAACTGTAATTTTCTTACATTTCAATAAGGAGCATGTGTGTTTAAATTAGGCAGTTGCTTACTTGTTTTGCTGACTCATGGCCTCAGTAAAAACACTACTGTGCAAAATTTTCAAACCCACTTTTTAAATGAATGTAGTTATTTAGTTCCACAGAATTTTTCTTTTTGTCTTTAAATGCCATATATTCTCACAAATTCTGAAGTAAATTCCTTTCCTTTCCCCCCAGTTCCTTGTTTTAAAGCACTGTTATGTGCATGTATCTAAATATTGTGCTTGGTTTCTTCTTCTAATTTAGGGTGACTTCTCTTACTATTCCCAAGGCTTCCTTTCAGTTTATAACTACTTTGTGTTGAAATTTCAATGTGTAAAAATCAACCTCAACTTATGTTTAAGCACTTACAGAATACTGATTCTTTGGTTAACCCTGCAAATCACAAGCATCCCCCAAAGAAATTTATTTGAATACAAGTAAACACACAAAAAAAGAAAAAAAAACCCAAAACATTTAAAAGTTTGCTTGGTGTTAGAACAAGCATATAACTCTTTTTTTTTCTTTTTCCCCTCGTTTTATTTTAAAGAAAGTGCTAAGCATGTCCTTCAACATTTACTGAACTGCATTGAAAGTACTTAGTTGTATAGAATCTCTACTTAAATTGTGGCCTATAAAGCCAAATATGATTAACACAGAGGACATCAACACTCTAGTGTAAGATACTGATGCTCAGCAAGTAATGTTTATTTCAGAATTTAAGAGCACAGCATGCTCTATCCCAGTTGTTTCTCTCACTGATTTTTGATCTTTGATGACAATATTGCAGTCTATGGTGTAAAGTTTGATATAAATATAAGCCTAATATGAAGGCGTTACTAGATATAGACCTTTGTATAACAACGAGCAAATTGAAGAGACTTAGTACCTCAAGTCTCTTCCCAATATTGCTTCATTTCAAATAGTTACATTATTAGTAGAATAGAAACCACATCAAATATTACTTCATCCTTGCCTGCCAGAAGCTTAAATTCCATTTAATTTCTTTTGTGTTAGCAGGTTGCATTTACAGACAGCTTTTGCTTTTGTTATTTGTCTCAATTTGCTGAAGTAGCTGAGTATGGTACAATTGAAAAAATAAATCACAAATAAAGCTTATTAGGAAATGTTTATATTGTTGAATTAGAGCGCAGTACATGGTATTTGTTGGGCCAGATAAACTGTATATTGCTGTCTTTTAGGGAAACTAAAAGCTGAATAAAATCTTTACCTTGGACACTGAAGTTTTTCTCCAAAGGTTAAGCTGATACAGCAGTTACTTCTTTAATTATTTATGGATGAGATATGTGAAACGCCTGCCAAAGTTAGCAGAGAGAAAATAATGGCTAGTATTAAACATTTGACCTTGAAAGCAGCTCTGATTGAAAATAATTACCCCAAGTTTTAAAACCTTTATTTCCTGTTCTGGTGGCAATGTCCTTCTTAAGCTGTAATAAATTGCCCAATCATTTTAGCATCAGATTAACTTGACTCAAGTGTTTATTTCGCATTAAGCTTCAGCATTACTGATGCACTGTGTAAAAGTGATATTAATTATCTTTAGGTTGTTTGGGTTTTGTTGTTGGGTTTTTTTAAATCCTGATTTCTTTGGTGGTATAAATTTTCATTGAGTTGCCCTCAATGTTCCACTGAGGCCAGATGTCATTTCAACTTATCAAAATCTTAAAATTAACTCTGAATTTTCTGCTGACCTCTGTGATGTTTTGGTATCGAGCAGGTGCAAATGAATTCTCTTAGACTTCTTTGTTATGTCTATCTGTGTTGTCAATCTAGTTTACATTAACATCTGGAAAATGGATATGGGAAAATTATTGGTCTTGTTAATTATAATTAGCTGTCAGTCTTCTCAATGAGAGGTATTTTGGTTGTTAAGTGAATAATATTGGCTCATGAATATTCTGTCACGGAATAGATACTTAAAAATGAATTATAAAATTTTTTGCTTTCAAGCATAACAATACTGCCACAACCACTGTGTGCCGATTTATGTGGGGTTTGTGAGTTGGCAAACATTTTGCCTCGAGGAGACCAGGTGTAACTTTGTAAGGTCCTTTGATTAATATCTGTCTAGTAACATCACTGGTTGCTTTGGGCAAACTGTTCTATAAAAGAAAACCTTGCTGACATGGAAAAGAAAATTGCAACTCTGGTGTGCCATGAGATTTTAATTACAATAAACAACAATTAAGCAGATTGTTATAGCAGTGCAATTATTACTTTAAAGTTGACATTGTGTCAGCATAGTATTTCCATTGGTTCTGTAATCAGTCTGTAGAATTTGCCTTGAGGTAGAATAGAAGCTATTTTTAAAGTCAACAAAACCAAACTTAAAGACAATTTATTTTTGTAATTTTTTAATCACTGGTCAGATTTTCTGACCAGTTTTCTTTCTGAGTTTTCTTTCTGTTTCTTACATTTTTGGTTACAAAGACATCAAAAAATGTTTTGTTGCTATCTATCTGGTTCATAACAAGCAAATCCTGTTGTCCTTATGCAGTAAGCTTCCCTCTGACTGTGAATCAATTGTGCATTATTGGTCTGCTGTAGTGTCTGTTCTAAATGCAACAATGCTTTTTTAAGAAAACTATCAGAAAATATTTTTAAAAAATTCTGAAGTGTTCTGAGTGTTTCATGGTACATGTTCAACTTGTCTTTGGGGCTCAGAGATAGCTAGTGGAGACTGAATTAATCTGAAGAAAACGCATCTCTCCCACAGCTCATATTTATCTTTAAACAGCAGTGACAATAGCAAGAGGATTTTCTGGGGATTACAGCTGATGATACAGTTGGTAAATGTGATCAAGAAGTCAGGTTTTCTGGACCTTTCTTTCTTCTGCGTATCCACTTCCTGCTTTAAAAAGGCAGAACTGGCAATATAATTGATGGAGAGGTTATAGCATTTCTAAATGAAAAATACAGCTTCGGTAGGATTTGAACTAAATGCCTTTGAATACAGACACACTTTCCACTCTCCTACATGGTGCTTTGCAGTAATTGAGCAAATTTTATAGGGCCAAAATTAGTCACAAGAGAACCCTTTGTGTTACTTTCTGAAAGCAATGGAAGCACAATGAGAATTTTGAGGAGGGGAAAAAAAAAGAAAAAATTAATTAAGGAAAGAATATATCTGGGGAATAGTTTAGCTTGATATGCTTAAGCATTTGAACTTACCTGCATGATGACTGCAGTGAGACTAAACCTGCAAACTGGCTCCCAACCTGTGCAGCCTAGCTGGGATCTGCCTTTGGCAAAAAGGCAGGAAAAAATAAGGGGTCTGCAAAGCTCTAACTGCAAACTATGTCAGCTGCTGTAGGAGAAACTACCCAAGAGACGGGGAGAGCCTGCAGGTTTCCATACCCTTCCTAGAAAACTGCTGTTTGAAAAGTGCAGGAGGCGCTCATTTGGAGACATTCGTTCTCACCAACAGAGGCAAACCAGGCCAGAGGAAGCTTTTCTGTCACACTTTTGAGAGGATCCACAGAACTTGTCAAAACTGAGTTTTTTTCTTTATATCTTCTTCAGTGAATGGACCCCGAAGAATTCAGAACACTGAGGAAAGTCACCTAAGCCTGCCCCTCAATATGCCAGGAGTGTCAGCTGCCTAACTGATATAAAGAACAAAAGGTTTCTTTCAGTGCTTTGGCTACACTTTTAAGCTTAGCTGGTCCCTGTATGGATATGATAGAACAGCAGCCACTCTAATTGCAGGCAAGAAACAATGTACAGACATGTATTCATATTTCCAGTCATCACATAGTACTCTGTGAAATGTCCACCTCAAGGACTGTGGTGCTTTGCTTGCTCTTCTGGCATTCTGATGTTACACCACCAAATGAAATGCTCTATTGATTGGGATGTGCACATATAAGTGATTGTCAAAAGAAAAAAAGCTACTCATCTTAGAGTAATGGGAGTTCTCTCAGGCATGCTGGCTTTATTTACATCATACAGCTAATCCGGTATCCATTCCTGCCTTGCAGCCTTGCATGGTTCCATGTCTAGGGTCAGTGGGCAACTGGGGTGTGGTTACTATGAGCCATAGCCTTTCCCTTCAAATACAAAGATTTGGCTTGCATGTGCACAGAAAGGATATTACCAACCTTAATCATTAAGCTTTCTTCCATGAGGTACACATGCATTAACAATGAAATGTATGTATGAACAATAAATCTTACAAAGCTCCCATTAATGCAAGGTAAATATTTTTGTTAGGTAATTATATAATTATGTTGGGTATTATACAGTTATGAACATATGGGGTTTGACATATTTCCATCTATGTATGTAGTTATAGACATATAACAATGTCGAACTCTATGTGTAGCATGAATTTATTGAAGTGTTACAGATACTCATAAAACTTAATACTTTTTTCTTTACTTGAACTTAATGGAGCCTAGCTAAAACCACGGTCAGCAGTCTGACTCAGTGTTACTTGGGTTCTGGATATTTTAATATTAGTGAAGGGTCATCATAATGAAGGTTTGGTATGATAAAATAATTGTTCTTCAAAACCTAAGTTTTCCATATCAAAAGTGTTGTCTAAAATTGGAATCATTAAACCAAGAATTGCTAAATTTATTTTGTTAGTTTACTGGGTAACTAAGGGGCCATTATTATTCTGTTTATTGCATAGTAATATATCTGGTTGAAATTCTTGTTTGGAGGTGGTTAATTTATTAAGTGCTTTCTGGCAATATTATGGTTTGGGTTTTGTTTTGTTTTTCTTTTTAAATATTTGAACACCACTCTACAGCTCACCTCTGTACACATGATTTGTCTGCATGTACTGTCATCATTCTTTCATATCTGCTATTTTTCAGTCATGATGGAGAAAGTAATATTTTAATTTCCACATCATTTCATTGTAGAACTATTAAAGTTAGTGAAGGAAATTCAGCAACCCATTTAATTTAATCAAAAAACAGAAAAAACAATTACATCTCTGTAGTAAGTCATAATTTTCCCTTCTGGGATGTTGTTTAATGTGAGGAACTTGGTTTCTATTTCTCTCTATATTAACCAGCAGTACCATGCTGACCTTTAGTACTCGGTTTCAGAATTTTTACATTAGTACTAGAAAGAGAAGTTGAAACTACAAATCCTTCCAAAAAATTGATGCCCTTTTTTTCTTCTTCTTCTTAATATTATTATTATTATTATTTCTTGTCAAGCACACCACACTTTTTCTGCTCATGAAATACTTCTGAATTATGTATTTTATTTTGTTTTTCTTATGGCAGGAATAGGTACTATTACAGTGATTCGACTCTCTGTTTTTCCTGTCCATTGTTCTGAGAGACTTCATTCTGGCTGCTCATAGTGTTCGAGTTTATCTGTAGTTTAATTTTCTGGTCTCTATTGCTGACACTTAAGGACATACTTACTTAATGACAACGTTGCTTCTCTACAACATCACTGTTGTGGGTGGAAGTTTTATGGCTGTGTGATGGGTATATAGTGATTGACTCTTTATTACTAATTTTTAGTCAAAAGCATCAAAACATTTTCACTTCAGAGAGCAAAGAGAGCTTGAAAGATGAAAAATGTTCTTGCCCATGGTAAAAATAAAAAAAAGAGTGCACTTCTGTTTTCTAATCTTCAATGTACTCAGTGTTTCAGATTTAATTTGACATATGCAGTTTTAACATTTTAAGGTCCTTGAGTTTTCTGCAATAAGTATTGAAAATATGACAGTGAATAGTGTTATTTTTAGAAAACACAATATCAGTCTTTTCTAAATATTAGTGCCTAATGACACTCAGGAACAACGGGATTGATTTGTTATTGTTTGGTTCCCAGTTGCAAGCGCTGACATCTCTGAAAGAAAACAAAATGAACAAACTACCCAATATTAATCATGTAACGATGTTATCAGATTTACATATGAGAGATATTCTCTCTTTCCCCCATTAATTTTTTGTAATGATCATTATTTCACATTTCACTGTGTCTTGATTGCCTCCCTACTACCTGTTCAAGAGCTGATCAAAGCAGCTGGGCTAGGCTGGAACTTGGACCAGGGAGGATTAATGGCAGACATCATTCAAGTCAGTGGCCGAAACCATCTACGCTGCCTCTAATCCAGCTTCCACTGAAAGACAGGCAACCATAATCAACCTCTCATCTTGTGACCCTTCCGTGATCTCACCAATGTTTTGTCCTAGAGGAACAGAACAAAGCATTTTGCTCTCCAGGTCTCCTGAAGGGTTTCCAGCATTTGAGATGTGCATAATGGGCTTACTGTCCAAAGTAGGGTCACAAGTGGAGGCAGGACAGGGATATTGCATTACTTCATGTAGGAAAGCAGTAGTTGCTTTGTTAGTAACACATTATATCAAAAGAAAACAATCAAGCACCCTTTAAGTTTTGTGTTGATTGAGTCCTGTATCTGTGTACACTATGTGTTTTGGGTTATTTTCTGAGTAAACTTTTATATATAACATCATCTGTCAAAAGATAAACTTGAACCAGTAAAAAACCATGCCAGCATGTTCTTTATGTATTTATATACATTTTGACTCCCAGACTTTGCTAGCACATAGGAGGTGATGACAGAAAACACTGAAAGAGCATCTAGAATCAACTTTATAAATCGCTGTATATGTATGTTAAGATGTAAACATACTGGAACAGGAAAAGTGAGAATAATTAATGAAAGGTATTTCCAGTTCTCCCAAGAACAATAGCCTTCATAAATAAACAAATGACTACATAAATGACTACAGCTTTCAACTGGATTTCATCCTTAATCAGGCTTGTGAACTATACTTAATTAGTGGTGGTCTAGCAAAATTTAGCTACAGTTGCTCTAGGCATCTAGGAAAAACACAGACACAGAAGATAAGAAAAGAAATATATATTGATGTATCGAGGAAGTTTGGTTGTCATCTTTCTTACTACTGTTGAATAGTTTTCCAATGTATATCTTTATTCAAACAGTATGATATCACTTCTATGAAGACAAGCTGAGAGAGATGTGCTTGTTTAGCTGGGAGAAGAGAAGGCTCCAGGGAGACCTTAGAGCAGCTTGCAGTGCCTAAAGGGGCCTACAAGAAATCTAGAGAGGGACTGTTCATAAGGGCATATGTGACAGGACAAGGGAGAATGGCTTTAAACTGACAGAGGGTAGATTTAGATTAGATAATAGGAAGAAATTCTTCACTGTGAGGGTGGTGAGGCCCTGGCACAGGTTGCCTGGAGAAGTTGCAGCTGCCCCATCGTTGGCAGTGTTCAAGGCCGGGTTGGATGTGGCTTTGAGCAACCCAGCCTAGTGGAAGGTGTCCCTGCCCATGACAGGGGAGTTGGAAGTAGATGATTTTTAAGGTGCCTTCCAACCCAAACTGTTCTGTGAGTCTATGCTGTTGTTTGGCTGTTTCATCATTTGTTACCTATCATATAAAAAAAAAAAACACAAAAAAAACCCCTGAAACGTAAATTATGGCATGTAATCATTGCTTAAGAAGCACAGCAAGCTAAAAATTCATTGATGCCCAAATTATGTGAGCTGTCTCACAGTTTGCTTAAAAGCTTTTAGAAAACCTAAATTCCTGAAGCAAGAAGGGAACTGCAAGGTAAACCTTACAAGGTCCTTGCATACTGACACTGCAGTCTAAAGTTAAGATATTGAAACATAACCAGTTCTGTAAATAATAGCAAGTTTTAGTACATATGGTACCCTCCTACAAGCAAGCTTTCTAAATGCAGTAACAACAAACCCACTGTTAAATCTGTTAATCAAGTGTTAATGTATGAATTTTCCTCATAGTTTTTAATCACCATTATGCTAAAAAAAAGAAGAAGTCATAGAAAGTTAATCTAAATACATATTTATATTTTCAATTTGTTGCTTTAGGGTCACTGTATGAACACACAAGCTTTTCTCTGCCATCCCCTTCTGACATTGCATCTCGCTAAAATCAACATTTGTGGAACTGATTGATATGACTTCTGACCTTTAGACTTGGAGCTGTATCTGAATCCTGGCTGCATCAGGCAATGAAATTAATTAGTGTACCAGTCTGCCTCTCTGTGAGATCTATTCCTATAATGATAATTATAATGGCACTGTTAGGCTATTATGCTTGAGGTGCTGTCATCAATCCCATTACTAAAACAGGGACTGGATTTTAAGGCATTGACAATTCAGCTGTAAAAATGATATTTATGTCATAGCAGTGTAATCAAGGGTGAATACAATAAAGTGAAGACTAACTCTTTCAGCTGAGCACTGTTGGGGCAGAACCCATTCTTCCTAATTTAGCAATCTTTTCCCTTGGGGTCTTTATGAAGCCTTCTATGAAGGGAAGTACATGCTTCCATGCATGGTGACATGTTGGGGTTCTGCAGACCTTCAGAGGATCATTCTGTCTCCATACAGATTCCTGAATAACCCTCTGTAGACCTTCCATGGTACCTACACTTTCCCTCTGATTTCAGGGGTAAGGTACAAAGCATGTTCAGGGCTTCGTACATACATGTGACACCTCAGAACATTTTTGTTATTTAAAGCGTACATATTGACTACTTAAAGCATTTTGATCCAGAAATATTCAACTGTTGATTTAGGCTCATTTAGGGAGGTGGGATTTATTTTCTCTAGTTTTAGCTGTCTGAAACTTAGTCGTTAAATCTAACCCAGTCATTTAAACTCTTTCTATAGTCAGTGGAAGTCTACTGATTTTTCTTATCTTAGATACCTATTTTCAGATGGGAATGAATGTTTTCCAGAAGTGTCTTTTCCCCTCCAGTAATAAAAAGTACAGTAATAATAATTCAAAAGAAGTGTACATGACTATCCTAAATTCAGAAATGTAACCTACAGTACCATACATTAGGGCAAACAATCATTTGTACTATGAAGTTACTTCAACTGTGAAGTTATAAGAAGTTATAAGGTTTTAGTTTTCACTGCTAAAGAACATTACGACACTTTCATACATATGTGTGTAAGTTTAACAAAAAAATTAACATGCCAAGCAAGAACTAGGATGGTGCCAGCCCATGTGCAGTAGCATCACTGTGCAAAGGGATAAAGGTTTCTTTTAAATGAGGTATGCATGTATACATGCACCAGAACAGACATGTGACAATGGGTAAGCTTGAATAAATGTTTTGATACTTTGTGTTTTCTGCCTCAGGATGATAAAACTACTACCCTATTTTCATATGAACCAGCACTCTGATGTTTCGTAATGTGTGAAGATAATGATCAAACTATTCAGGTCACATCTGAATTTGTGATAGTACATAATGTATTGTTATTCCTCTTCATTAATATACATTATTACGTAATTATTTATTCATTATTTATTTTGCTCCTTATTTATCATTGCACGTGGTTGTTAGGTATTGTTTGATTATTTGATTACCATTGTTATAGGAAGTCTATTAGATGTAGCTGCTGCGTGTTGCTAAGCACATTGTGTAAATTGTGAACAGCACATGCAAAAGGCACTAGCCAAGGGCCTCACATTCTTTCTTTTATTCCTCTTCCAGGGGATTGAGGTGCTGGTTTAATGGCAGAGGAGGTATTTCAGCTTATTCTCCTCCTCGCTAAATGGAGTCCCACTGCCTTGTAGTTTTGAAATAGTTCTGACATAAAATGGTTGTATTCCTTGTGATCTCTCTTCCTTCATGCCAAACTTATGTTTGCAAATTTCTTGAACAGCAGGGATGAAAAAGGCATTCTACTTTGTGAATTCTAATCCTATGGAAATTCACTTCTAGCTAAAAGTGTTAACCCTGGAGTGTCCAAATTCTGTCTAAATATAATAAAGTATACAGAAAGTAAGAGGTAACATATTCCCCCCATCTCTGTGTAAACTAAGCAGTACTTTATTTTTGGTCTAGTAGAGTCGATAAAGTAATATATTCTTGGTCAGCTGTGTGGGATCCTGTTGAAATAGTGATCTTTATTAGTGACATACATCTTGAAACACTGTTGTCTCACATATCCAGGAAACACTGACAAGTATTTCTTACCAAATGTAAGTAAAATTTTACTTGAATAAAAATTTGAAATTCAGCAAAACAACTCAAGGAAACTGGTGTAAAAACACAATTATAATTCTATGCTTTTAACCAAATTGCAAAGACTAAGGTGGGCATAAACTGCCATTCTCTTTTTTTTAATTTGTTCTGATTAACTGTTAATATAGCAAAGTGCAAATCAATTTGTAAGACTACATTAAAACCACGTGTATTCTTTTTGACAGAAAAACTTCTAAAGAGATGTCATATTTTAGAACAGTTTTAATGTAACAAAGTGAATCTCTGTTTTACAGCTGATGCAAAATTAATGGATTAGTCAGAATGAAAAATAATATTTTGGACAGACTATTTGAAGATATTAATGCAATTTCAAAGTATTTTAGTGAGCATACTGAATATATGCATTCATTTGTCCTTGATTGCTAGTTCATAGTGACTATTCTTTATGAAAGCAATTTTTGTGGAGTAAGTTATTATTTTGTATAAACTAATGGTGCAATAAATTTTTTCAGTACCATAACAAACTTGTTTCAGCTATTAAAAAATTCATGCAGCACACAGAATGATTCTTCACTCTCTTCTGGTGTCTCTTGTTTAATAGATATGAAGGTTTTTTTTGATGTTGTTGATATTTCCCTTACTTCTCAGGAGAAAACACTATAAAGTTCTACGCATGTAACAGTAGCTATTCTTCTTTTTTTTTTCAGGAATAATTTCATAATCAAAACATTTCTTTCAAAACTAGTTTCTGAGCCTAGACTTCAAGCTTTTAACCTTGGTCTTTCTTTAGGAGGTTGGTTGCTCTAGTTTCCCACTATGTTGAAGAGAGAAATAAAAGTTCCAAAGGGTGATTTATATCATAACTGGGCAAAATCACCCCTTGAGATGAGTATCTTTGTACTACCTACATAGTTCTTGACTTGTAATCTGTTTACCACTGATAATTTCGTGAAACTTTTGTTGCTGGACCACAGAAACTTTAATGATGCCTATGTAGTAAATTACGTTCTTGTTTCCAGATGAAAAATTGCATTTTAAGATAATTAAATATGTCATACACATAATCTTATACCTGATCTAATCTTAGAGAGTCTCTTGAGCTAATAAAGCAAATGAATATGTTCAAAGACCCAACTTTTCTGGTGAAGCACAATTCATACCTGAGAAATGTTTGAAACCCCCTGCTCCTTATCATACTCTATAGTCAAAACCTGCCAAAGTTGGCTGCTTTGGCAGCATTCCCGATGAAATTCTAAACATTTGAAATTGCTAAACACTAAGTTGGAGGTAAATTCTGCAGCTCATGGAATTCATTCGGGGACATCAGGGACACTGAACTACCCTTTACAATAAAGATTTTTAAAATCACGTCTGTACAGAAGGATGAGTTTTTAATAGGTTTAGTTCTTTTGTACAGAGAATTCCCACAAATTTGATTAGTCCTAAGCACAACCCATTTTATCCTCTCATTAGGCGTGTGATGTCACCTTGGGTTGGATATATTTTGCTCAGCTTTCGCCATGTAACACTCAGGTGTCTAAGCCTAAGCTTAACATCTGAATTCTTTTTGTCTATTTTTGGATAAAGCACTTTTTACTTTTATCTGGTTTGTCCATTATAGAAGTGTTCCGATTAGATTTATATATCTAATTTTTAGGAGAGTGAATTAGGAAAAAATTGATGCCTCATATCTTGCATTTATAACAATGAAATCCAGAGAAAAAGAAGTCAGGTTTTGGAACCTGCAATTTCTGGGATAGGCTGAGTTTAATTTTGATCTTGGAGTTTACTTCATACATGTGAACATATATGAAATAAAAAGATTGAGGTTTCTACACCTTAATCTGGGATTGTTTCTACTTAAACAGGCTTTAAAAATGACAAAAAGAAAGAAAAGAGGTGTGTGTGATAATTGCACAGGGTAGGTTTACTTCATTTTTTTTATTTCAAAACGTAACCAGTTGTTCCCTCCTCTTATTTTAGTTTGTCTACTACCAAGGGAAATGATGTGAGAAATATTTCACACAGCTAGTCATTTGTATTGTGTCAAAGTCCTTGCTAACTTTTCCCTTGGTATGGCCTTTAATGTGGAATGATTTTCAATGCAGTAAACACAGTCAGCACTGGAGAAATAAATTGGAAGGGATCATGGGATAGTTTATTAAGGCTGACAACTCTTTTTATTCTTCAGATAAATGCTGTACACGCTGAAGGGCAGATTATATGTAATTTATGGTCAATAGAAATTTTGTGAAAGTTAAATCTGGATATTAATTTAAAGTATCTCTTCTTTCCTTTAACCTTGTTCTCTCATTGATCTTGATGGCTAGAGATTTCTCAGTACTTCAGAGTTACAGAGACCTGGGTCTGCTGTGATCCTTTTATCTAATGACTGTTTTTTTTAATTCTTCATGGTCTTGGAAAAAGAAGCAATATCTAAATGAATGATCTGGTTCTGTTTTGCATTATGGGAAGTACTGTTTCTAGGTTTTCTACTTCCAGTAGTTGTTGCCATTATTGTTTGGTTCTAATTTGTGAAGAACATGTGACAACACCTGAAAAGACTGCAGGAAAAAGTTCTGGTTTAAATACTTTTTGGGTACAGAATGTTTTAAACTGTAAAGCACAGTTCCAGATTTTTTATTTTCAGATATTTTTTCTGGATCTATTTTTTGCATAACAAGCCCAACATGTGTGTGCAAGAGTCTCTCATATGCTTCTCCAAGGTCTGATCAAAAGATGACTTGTTTGTCATTCTATTACAACTTTCTTTTCAGCTACAACTTTTGGGAACTCATTTCTGATAACCTTACTCAAAGCATGTTATTTCTTTTTTCCAAATTGCATTGACTTCTGCAAGGCAGACTAAAAGTAACTTCCAGGAAAGAAGTTATCAGAATATAACTGCCAGTGTATGTAACATATTTTCCCTATCTTTCTACTTCTATTAAACTAATAAATTTATCAGCCAGGATAAGTTGCTAACAGAGACATAGGTTTCTAAAAGCAGTCCTTTCCCAAAGTTTCTATAAAGCTATCTTGGCAATGTCTAGATGAGAATATGATGATCAGTTTATTCATACTCTGTATATTCTTATTCTGTTTTTTTTTCTGTTCTTTAAATTACAACAAATCTGAGCTGTATTTGTGATAACAAACATATTTATTTCTTCATTTAAAGTTGTAGATTTGTTTTAGACTTTAGTAACCATTTTTCAGGTACTTCTAATTTTCTATATAATTGCTTTGAAGATCATGTGATTACAGTTTTAGAATCAAAACAAACACTGGTGACATTGGAACTGTTTCTTAGTCATTTTGCAATTAATATCCTGAATGGTGATTTATAAAAGACAGTTTAATGTTCCTTTTAGACTTTTTCTTTTTTTTCTTCCATCAGGCTAAGCAGTTTTAATGTGAAAAACTCTTGCATTTCATAAATGGAATAATTAAGAGTTGGACTTTTTTGATCTTTGCACTGCTGCATCATTTGGCTGTGACTGTTTAAGGCTATTTACAGATCACAGCCTGTTTGTTGAACTGCAAGGAGGGATGACGCATTCAGTCAATCAGCATAAAGAAAGCTACAAGGTCAAAAAAACTCATTCCTTCTACTTCTTTTGCTATACATTTTAATTTTTAATATTTTAATTTTTAATATTTTTAATTGTCAATTATCAAGATTCATATGGATTTGTTAATATTCATACATTCCATAACTCAACTCAATAGGAATTACATTAAACATGAAAAATGAAAAAACATATTCAGACATTAGTACTCATCGCAAATGTTTTGCATATCAATAATAGATTTGATTTATGTATACCCACACTCTTACTGGACTTATTAATATCAAGTTTTTGTTATAATAATTTTGCTTTACATGTTCTGTACATAATTGGTCTTATCATATACATGCACACCAAAAAGAGCCAGAATATGCAGAACAAAATGGCAGTCAAAGTTGCACTTCTGAAAGTTTTTCCCCCACAATGGCTTTAATCCACATATAACAAAATCACACAGAAATTTCTACAGCCTTGTGAAAAATCTGCCAAGCTAACCAGTCAGTAACATATATGTTACGGACAGGGTTTCTGGTGGCGTTTTTCCAAGGTTATATTACTAACTCTGAATTTGTGTGCCCTGAAATTACGCTTTTTTTTTTTTTGCTATAAACACCAAAATGAATTTTCCTTAGACAAGTTGTGATGGGTATTTTGAGGAGCTTAGTATTTTGTGTACGAATTCATAATACTCTTGCAAACTAGCGACACACTATCTCCATAGTTGAATACACCGTGATGATTAGTCCCTACCTTGTTCTGGTCCTCTCCAAGTTTTAAAGAATTTTACTATACGTGAACTTTAAAGCTAAACTGTAGTTAAAGGTGCATTTCAAGCTGCTATTACTGCAAGGTGATGCATTGAATCACTTCTCCAATGTCCCTGGCTTTGTGTTCTGTTTTACTTTGTATAGTGCACGCTGTTCAGTGAGCCAGATGGTGGGGCTGAGCTGCCCATGTTGCTTTTCCAGAGTGGTCCAGTTCAAAAATGCTTGCAGTTATTTAACCCAGGGACTGGTGTGGGGTTGAAATAAGTGACTCTAGTAAGGGACTGAATAAGAAGAACAGATGCTGAATTTTTTGATAACTTTAACAGTGTCAGTTTAACTCTTGTGTTAAATTGTGTCCTGAAGGATTCTGAGTACCTAATTTTGTAGAGAGACTGTACCTTTGGACAGGAGTTGAGGTTATTAATTTTTAATTTTGTCAAAGAACAATAATATGAAAATTCTAATTATGAGGATGTTTAATCTGGCACAATGGATACACTAAAAATTAGCATACAGCTATGGAGCCTTTCACCTTTATTTTAATTCCTCAGTCCAGATTTGTGCTTGTAATGACTGAAAGCTGTAGATCCATGATGGCTGCTAGTGGTAAATGAGTGGAAGATCTCAGCCTAAAAGAAGAAACAATTGGTTTGGAAACCCAACAACCCCTTCACCTTTAGTACCAGTCCTGACAGAGGGACGTTCGTGCTTTTTCACAGTGCAGTCTGGAAAAACCTGTGCTTGCACTGCTGAGCTATGCAGGGGCTTAACTCCCTGTGCAGTTCAGTCAGTCTTGAAGAGACACTGTACTTGCCTGTGAAAAAAAACACCCCTTTTAATTCTTACAGTCCAATGTTGGTTGATGTTTCTTCAGCAGAGACCAGATTGCTTATATGAGTGAAACCCGTTCAGAGACCTATTTAACTTTCTTAGGTCAGGCTGCCCTTGGACTAGGCAAGCTAAGCCTATGAAACACACTTGTGCATTTGCAATAAATACTGAGAAGATAATTTTTCTTCATAGAAAATTATGATTTTCTTTCCCTGCTTGTCAGCATTCTCCAAGTACAGACTGAGCAAACAACACAGACTTGAACTGGTTACCAGCTCTAGAAGCTTCTTTCATCCACATGGCTAATATTTTGGGCATCCTTCCATTCAGATCATGGTGTATGAGAAAGATAACAACTCCCATTCTGCATAGTTTTCCCAGATGTTTTTTTGCCAAAGGAAACAGCTGCCATTGTCACAGTGGTAAGCTCAGTGTTTGACAGCACCTTATGTCAGGCTCTGGAATGGAATTTCGTGGGTTTTGTTATTTTTCCTTCATGGCAAAGTGGTGCTCTGACTTTAGGATGCAGAGCGTTACATCATTTGGCTGACAAATGCAATCCCTATGAGAAATTATGACAATATACCAACCCCTGCATGCATCATTTTAAATTTTGCTTTAGACTTTAATTCAAGATTTTTTACAAGTCTATTCATGTGAATCATCCCTTTTTTGCATCTTAGGGACTTGGGCAAGTTATAGGTTTTCCCAGTCCTCCTAAGTAGACAGATGTACTGCAATACATTATAAACCAAAATATGGATAAGTGGGCTGAAAAGCCAAAGCAATTTGAGAGGAATTCATATCTGGGATATGTCTTTTCCTTCTTAAATAGTTCATGTTTAAAGTAACAAAGGATTTTGAGCATGCTACTGATATTCACCTACAAAATGCTATCCTACAATCTCTCCCTAGATATTACTCAGTATGAATTATGATACGAAAACAGACGTCTGACATGATGTCACATAAAGTATTTCTGGTCTATTAGTGCCTAACAAGGTTTATTTAATTTGAAGTTGCAAATCTGGAGATTAGAAAGCTATTTTAAATTTTATAACATGCATAATGGAAATTCAGGAAAAAAAATGACAGAATATGGATTTCCACATCTTCCTGTATTAGCCAAAGAAGTCAATGTATACATTATAATTCTTTGTAAAACCATAAAATTTTATGGTAGCTTTTTCCGTTGGAGGTGGGAGAATAAACTGTACATGGCAGATGTTAGTCAAAGTACTTACCCCCTGACTTAAATGACAATACATATTACAGAGATGTGCATGATATTAGGTACAGAACCCACACAAAATAGATGAGCAGTAAAGAATAAACTGGCCAAAAGAGCTGGGCTTGTTCAGCTGGGAGAAGAGAAGGCTCCGGAGACACCCTAGAGCAGCTTCAGGTGTATAAAGGGAACCTAGAAGAAATCTTAAGAAGGACTTTTTATAAGGGTATGTAGTAACGGGACAGGAGGCACTGGCTTTAAACTGAAAGAGGGGAGATTGAGATTAGATATTGGGAAGAAGTTCTTCACTACAAGGGTGGTGAGACACTGGCACAGGTTGCCCACAGAAGTTGTGGCTGCCCCATCTCTGGCAGTGTTCAAGGCCAGGTTGGACAGGTCTTGGAGCAACCTGGTCTAGAGGAAGGTGTCCCTGCCTGTCGCAAGGGGATTGGAACTAGATGATCTTTATGGTCCCTACCAACTCAAAACATTCTATGATTCTGTGAAATGAAGCAATAAGGAAATACGGAAATGGCAGAAGAATATGATGTAAACTATATCAAAGAGTTTAAGACTGTGCTGTCTCCTGACTAGCTGATAGAGGCAATAATAACTGATTGGAACTGATTGGAACTGATAACAGGACTCCTTCAGGGGCAAATGACCAGTAAACAATCTTAACCATTCAAGCTTCTGAGTGCTCAGACAGCAGGAGTATCACTGAAGGCTTTCACTAGTCCACCATTTGACACAGTAAATTTTAAATGTCATCATTTTTTTTTAGCTTATAGGAGAATGGATTCATTAGTCTGAAAAGATTTCAACATTCAAACGGACGTTTCAGAAACAGCTTTCCATATTCAGTCTCAATGTCTTTTGAGGTAGCACTTCCTTCTTGGGACAGGGCAGAAGAAGAAGTTGTGTCTGTTGATCCTTCCCATCCTGTCTGTGATAAGTCTGTCTGTCAGTGTTTCTGAAGATGAGAAGGTTGAAGATATCACAGTAACACTACCAGATGTAACGCACATCTTCAAGTTTTTGAAGACTGTCTGTGCTGCTGTTGCCAGTGGTCAAGGCCTAATCAAAAGGTGAATCTTTCAGAAATGGGATCATTTGAAGAAGAGTTCAGTTTAGACTGCAGAATTTTCTGAGATATAGAAAAGGTATCAAAAATAAATATGCTTAACAAGTATGTCTACCACACGTATGTTATTTGCATACATGTTATATTGAATAACTTCTGAATCAGCATGGGATAAATGAGAAAAAGGGAGGGATTCAGAGGTGTGAAGGCCAGAATATAGTACCTGGAAAGTTCAAGATGGGAAAACATGACTTGTACATAGGAAAGGTTGTGTTTCCCTCAAGGCTTGTTCTTTTATGAGCTCAGATCAGGAGTAGCGACAGGACAAAACCTCTTGGCAGGAGGTACTAGTATCCCAGCACCAGAGTGCATATATGGATTTGGTAGTTGTTTGGGGTTTTTTTCCCCCAAATGATCTTGTCCCTCGTCTCTTACCTGTGGCTTAAATAGAAGTCAGGTTTTACTTTGCTTTGGCTACTGCACCTGATGCCATTTTGAAGACTGGGAAAGTTTTCACTCCCTGGCTGATAGAAATGGGGAAGGATAAGAAAGGGACAAGAAAAACGGAGTCACAAGCTAAATCATAAGGTCCTGTGACTGTTTTTTATAAAAATGTTTTTTTCAAGTGTGTTCATAGCATGTGATAGTCCCAGAAAAAGAGCCTTATAAAAAGGTGTCCATTAACATGACGCAATACATCTCCTGGTCTTGGGCTCATACCTCCAGACAACGGCTCTAGCTGAGGTGTTTATGTGTGGCCATCTTAGGTGGCATAGACAGAAGGAAGAAGGTGGCACTTTCAGTTCTTCTAAGAGATGACTTAACAGGGAGAGTTGTTCTCTGTTGGCTAGACATGGAGCCCGGGCACCTAAGTTAGGTACTTCAGATGAAGTCTTAAGGTTAATATTGGTCTAGTCCCTGAGGGCTGGCACAGCAAGGAGGGGAAAAACAGTCCTAGCAGAGGACAAAGGACTAGCTCTGAAGCAGGGCTAGGGGGAGAGGGATGTGAGGAATTAACATCAGTCATTCTCAGAGAGGTGGATAAAAAGGAAATGATTGTCTCTGTTACATGAAGAAAGGACTGATAATTGCATTATGATTTTAATTCATAGATTTGTGACTGGTTTAGGCCATTTCTTCACATCTCATTGCTCCTTATGTGTGTCTGGGACAAAAGGCCAATAATATTTCTGTAGTGTGATCTCTGATGCAATATAGATCAAAGCACCTTACCACGATTCCTGCATCATACCTATAATTTTGGGTTGAACCTCAACATATCTTAGTTATAGATAGAATAGCTGCTTAATGGGCCGTCAAAAAGTAATGAAAAATCACAGGCTATGGCTTGGACTCATCTAGGTAAGAGAAACACTTTTCCAGTGCCAAGAATGCTCTGATTTATAGTTCTGGAACTTCTTCAGTGTAAATGGAATATATTCAGGTGATATAGTGGAAATATTAACATCACGCTCTTAATAAATTCTCTCTTAAAATTGTATTTCAGTATCATAGAGAAGTCTGAAATCAGGCTAAGTAGTCTTGTATTACTACATGTTCAGTGTGTATACTACTGTATTTTTCACTTGAACATGGGTAAAATACATTTTTTATTGAGTCAGTCTAGAGCTCACAGCTAGGAGTAAACGAGCACATTATTTTATTATAACTTTATCATTACCTGTACACAATGCTTTTACAATAGTTGAACTGTGCCAGACATTCAGATCAGTGCTTTGCAAGGCTTGTATCCTAAAGGCAAGAGTCTCAATAGAGCACCACAAATCAACCACTGACAGTAGTACAGTGCAGTGTATAATGCACTTCCAAAGTGCCTTATAAATATAAAAAGCAAAGTGCAAAGTAAGGAAGAATGTTTGCCTTTAAGCTACTCTATAGCTTGTAAAAAAAATCTCACAGTTTTCTTCATACACCAACTTCTGGTGTTGTTCTGTTCATTTCACATTATTTATGCAAAGGACTTCATATGGCTGCCCTGCACTGTTGGGCCTTTTTTTTTATCATCAGAGAAACAAAATGAGACCATAAAAGTAATGGAATCTGCAGTTCTTTGTTCCTGTTTGAGAAA
Source organism: Nestor notabilis (assembly GCF_000696875.1). Taxonomy (NCBI): domain Eukaryota; kingdom Metazoa; phylum Chordata; class Aves; order Psittaciformes; family Psittacidae; genus Nestor; species Nestor notabilis. The sequence goes on along the minus strand of NW_009945052.1, from coordinate 23,955 downwards.
CTCTTTCTTCAGTTCATCCTCTCCTTCTAAGAAAAGGAAAGCACCATTACTGTCCTGAGAATTCTTTCCTGTGTATGAATATACATATACACAAAACAAGGAAAAGACATCTGTTATCATAAATAGGTATAGAAGCAAATGCTATTAATTCACAACTCAATTTTAGGACTCTCTTCTCTTACTTTCCTCTACACCAATTATTTCCAGTTATTCAGAGTACAAAGAGCCAGTTGAAATGAAGACATAGTGAAGCTGGATTGTTTATTTTACTGCATACATGTATTCTGTAGAAAAATATACACTATATTCTTCTGACTCCTTGTCTTTCTTATGGTTCTTTCACTCAGAAGTATATATAAGTGCTATTATGTATCAAGTAAATCATTGTTTAACATTGCAGATAGGATTTAAAAACAGAGTTCACATGTAAACTATGGAATCTGAGACATGGGAGGGCTGGTCTCACAGTTAAACAATTAAAAGAACCACTACATTTTTTTCCAGTTGTTTAGTTTGGAAGCAATCTAGACTAAAAACATAACCTCTCCAACATAACATGATTAGCTAAACCAAAGCTCTTTCCAGTCTTTAAAATACTGAGGCCAATCAGATGCTTATTATCCACTGCCCTCGTGCATTTAGAAAACTGAAAAATGACTGATGGTAGAATTAAAAAAAAATAAGTTGTCTTTCATTTGTAAAACATAGATCTCAAGAAATGTCATTAGCAGCTTCCGGAACTGCTTTCCAGAAGCATGTTTATCATGTGCTGAATAAGGAATTAACTGTCACGTGCAGTCTATCTAGGAATTCAGTTTAATTTATGGAGGTATTGTACTCTGGAGAAAGTGAAAATAGAAGCAAAAAATGGGAAAAGACAGGAAAAATAAATTAATCTCTCTGTGTGTCAATTTGAAGGTAAAGAAAAAAACCTAATAAACAGCTCTGTAAGTTTTATAAGGGCTTCTTTTTTCTGGAGTTATACACTTCAGTCCTTTTTTTGCGATGAAGAAAATAAAACTCTTTGGGGGAAAAATAATTAAAATCTACAGAATTAAATGAAAAATAATTCCAAACCTGCTAAGGGAATTCTGTTCTTTAAGCTTTCAATAGACAATGCTCATCAATAGCAATCATCCTGGAAAGAGTATTTTGTGATAACAGAAGGAACCATGAGAAGCAGTTGGTGTATTATGAATTAGGACTTACTCCTCATGAAGATTCCTGTGCCTGTGACCAACACGCATATTTAAATTGCTGCCTAAGTAGTTAATGTCATCTAAACATCCAGTTTCCACCATAGCAACCTCTAAGCAGTCAGTTTGCTCCATGGCAACTGCTATGAAGTGTCACAGAAGCTTTCACCAGGACCAATCCTTAACAGACACAATGTCCTGATGTTTATTATCTTTTCTGAGTTAAGTCTGCAGGGCGAGACAGGGAGACTGGGTATATATCACTTTCACTGACCTACTCTTCCCCTGATTCACACACTGCTGTTTTCTTTGCTGTATGTAAGTCCCTGACACAGAAAGAAGTATTTATGTGGTTTGGAAGAAGAGGATGGTGTTGTTTCAGCTGCTTTTCTAAATTAGGTTAATCAGCAAGAATGATTAATAATACTAAAAACTTAGTAGCTTGTTTTTTTCCACATGTAACTCTCTAAATATGCTAATTGGTTTACTCTAAAGAGACAGTCTACTTAGAACAAATGGCATACCACAGTAAATAACATGACTGATTTATATGAATCTGTATTATCAACATTCATAAATAATGATGTTACTCCACCTAGTTTCTACTTATTTTCTTAGGATACCAGATCAGCACAATGCAAAGAGAGAAAAAAATCTAGCAAATCAAATGTTACCTAGTTTCCCTGTACTTTTGATTTCAATAAATGGAACGAGAAACTTTGTAGGAGAAATAGTCCTTCTTTTCATATAATTTCACTGTGTATCTAGATGGGTGGATTGATGGCTTTTCATTTATCATAAACACATCTCAAAATATGGTATTCCATAGTAGTAGTTTGTCAAAATGTGGCCAAGCTGTGACCATACCTTCAAAAGTATTTGAAACAGGGGCACAAAAAGCTCTAGTTTTTTCATCTCCAATGCAATACCAAGTAGTAACACTTGTCTAAATACGCTGACTTACAGGTCCTTCAATTTGATTGCAACTTTAGAAGATCTTATAGCATCATAATTTTAAAAAATCCTATCCCTTGAATACTAGAGTGAAAGAAGAATTGGCTTTACAGAGCAAGGGAACTAACTTGTTACAGTCTGTTCATGCTAATAGTCCTGCTGTTACCATTTCTGGTCTTCCAAAAAATGCTGCACCAAAACCTGCATGTATTGATGCCAACACAGACTTCCGAGAGTGAGGTTAAACACTATGTACTGAGCATTTGTTTATACTTATAAAGAATATTTTTTCAATTAGCTCTCCTCAGCTTTGGGAACTCTTGGCAGTCATAAAAAAAATATTCCAGCATGTAAATGGATAAATATTGCAAGCAGGCCCTTTTCTACTATGCCAACTGCACACAAATCAGGTATTGGTATTCAGTAGAGCCAGTAACAGGTACAGAAAGTTATTAACCATCATGACCAGATCATAACCATTGTGATCCTAAGAAAAAGATTTTCAAATTTCTTCTCAAATTATATAGAGAAGCTGCTTTAAATTCTCTGGCAGTATTAATTAATGATAAAGTCATTTGCTTTTATAGAAATAGATGTTACATTCAGGAAAGAACAAAGCTGCAATAAATAATATTTTAAAAATAGGAATGAATCCCCATGTCTATCGTTAACTTTTAGAGTTTTGTGATAATGATAAATTAAATCTTACTGACCATAAGTTACAGAGGTCAAAAGTTATCCTTTTGATTATGATACGAATCTTTAGAGGTCACATTTTCTGACACACCAGTCAGTTGGGTCCCAATTGTCCCAGTATGACATTTAACTTATTCACAAAGTTTTAAGTTGAGAGCAGTGCTACGCGGCATTTTCCAAAGTAAAGAAAAATGAGATTGCGCTGTGTTTATTTCGATTATAGAGTGATCAGTTTCATATGTGCATTTGATAATTAGTGCTATGTTCTATTAAAATTACCCATTTTCTTTAAAGAGAGAATTCTGCTAGGTATTTCCAGATGTGATTAGGTACTTAAACTATAAAGCTCTTTCTGTTAACATCTGCCTGCTCTTTGTCACCAGAACTGAAAAAATTCTCTTTTGCTCTTGTTAGTTTTGTAAGCATTTCTCAGAAATGCCTCCCTACTTATTTTAAATTTCAGTAACTTAACAAAAATAAAAAATTATATGATTTCCTCAGGTAAATCTCTGGTTAGAATGCTTAAATGCAAAAGAATTTATGTGCATTATTCTTAGATCCTTTCAGTACAAGTAGTAAATCCATAAAGTGTTCAAATTGTTCACCTATTATTCAAAATTTCTGATGCTTCTTACATTATGGATGCTACCATAATAATTTCATAACAATAAGTTTATTTAGTTTCTGATTACCTAAAAATTGAATTGGTTGCAACTAGTTTGAAAA